>NW_027371549.1:0-26067 GCF_046119375.1 Phyllobates terribilis
ATCCATTATTCACCTGTTGTTGCTTCCTTGCTAACACAAGCCCGATCTTCCACCGGTTTGAGTAACCCGACCTACAGCAAAGACATGTTGTTGCAGTGGTTATATCAGAATACAGGGTGTACAGAGACCGGCGGGGGACCAGGAGAGCAAAGGCCACTGGAGAGCCAGAGGCACAGTGTACAGTCTTTGGTGGCATTTTTTTTCTTTTAAGGGAATCTGTCACCAGATTTTTGCTATGTCAGCTGAGAGCAGCATGATGTAGGTGCAGAGACCCTGATTCCAGCAATGTGTCACTTATTGGGCTTCTTGGTGAAGTTTTGATAAAATTTGCTGTAGAAGTTCTCTAAATGCTGAGCTGTGTATAACCCTGCCCACAAAACTGATTGGCAGATTTCTGTGTACACTGTGAATAGGCAGAAAGCAAAGCAGGAAGACTACATGGAATGAGACACCTAGTCCTGTAGAGATAATCTCCTGCTGATAAAACACTAATTTTATTGAAACAACAATAAGCAGCCCAATAAGTGACATCGCTGGAATCAGGCTCTCTGCCCCTACACCCCACTGCTTTCAATTACATAGCAAAAACCTGGGGACAGATTCCCTTTAATTATAAGTCACTCAGATTCACGCCCAAGAAACCTGCACATTTTAGTGTAGATTTCTTTGCAGCTTTCCCCAGATTTGTAGCTAAAATTTTAGCAAGTGTGACCTTACATCACTTATGAGTTCTATCTGCGGTTTTCACAGATACAACTTGTAATCAGTCATAGTTTATGGGGCTGTTCACATGTCCGTGTATTTTTGTAGATCGAGTGGTCCGCACCAAAACAGGGAAAAATAGATTTAAACACGGTATATATAATATGTAATGCAACACTTGGATGCCAGCCTGTGAGCAGTCTGTTTTTCACTGACTTTTCCTGCATACAAGAAAAACTGATGAAATACTGAAAGTAGAAACTGACACACTGAAGAAAATCGGTCAGTTTTTGCATGCGAAAATAATCACTGACTTGGATATAAAAGTCAAGTGCCCCCAGCAGATCTGGCACCGCAGAGCTGAAAACCATGTAATTATTACAACCAAAAGAGGTTTTAATGCAAAGAGCGCGACCTCAGACAGCAATCAGACAGAACCCCCAGTGAGCAGCTGGTCCCTACTCTGGAGGTCGTGGTCTGACATTGCAGACCTGTTATTACATGGCCCCCGCGTATGGACAAATAACCAGTCAAGTAATAAAGCTGCCATCTAACCGCACTCAGAGGGGCTCCCCGTCCTTAGTCTGGGGGTGCATATACGCCAGGCCTTCCCCCTGCTCGTCGTTCTCATGTTCACTTGGACATTCCATTAAGACCCGAAATAAGCGATCTGCTGGATCAGTTCTGCAAGCGGAAGCAGAGGAGCTGCCCTGATTATTACAGGGTCCACCATCCTGCATGCAGAACTTTTCCTTCCGTTCTAAAACAGAAAAACAAAGACAAACCCCAAAATAATCAATGGGTCCCGTCTACATCACTTATTCCTAAAGCGGCAACTCCGAGCGGACACGTGACCAGAACCCCACATGAGGTTTCACCTCTGTGACACTAAAGGAGGCGAAACCCACAACACACATTGTCATACCGCAGATTTAAAAGGGGTGAAAAAACTGTTTATACGCCCTCCCCAGGTCCAGCGCTTAGCCTCCACCACTGCGCCCAGTGCCTGTTATTGTCTGCAGTGCTGACGTCACGTCAAAAGCACTGCAGCCAATCAGTGAGCTCAGCAGCTCTTCCCGAGCAGACGGCATGAGCTAGGCAGTGTGAGGTCAGAGCTGCAGACAATAACAGACACAGGGAGCAGAGGTTGAGACTCAAGTTTTGGACCTGGGGAGGGTGAATAAAGCTCCATTAAGCTTGGGGAAAGCCAAAAGCCCTTTTAACAAATAAAAAAGAAAGCAGGTCAACGTATGGTTGTTACAGCCCCATCTATGTGGCTTTTATTGGATTCGGCTGCGGATTTTATCACCTGCAGGTAAAATCCGCAGCTTTCTCCGCCGTATCAGGTCAGATATATAGTTATGGCGACTACACAAGCAGTGTACAGCGCTGCAGACTATGGTGGCGCTATGTAAGGAACAGCTATGCCCTGTATATTCCAGGAGGGGCAGATGGAGCGACCCACACTGCAGTCAGGGCGTTATAAGGCAGCGGTGCACACAGAAATCATTCCCCACTACCACCCCCATCATCCGCAGGGCACAGGAGACAGCGGAGGGTGGAGAATACACAGTCCCCGGCTATATACACTGTAACCAGGCACCTGTGCTCACATATGGAGCATGGTCACTGCCCTATGACAACCCTGACGGTGCCCTGCCCTAACAACACCCGTGTCCCATCACTACACACCCTGCCCCTGCACGGAAACACAAGCACCGCAGCTACCAAAACTACAGCAATGCCCCCCGCAGTCAGCCCGAGCCAACAAGCAGCGCTCACACGGATCTCTCTGGCCCGATCTCCGCCCTCCGGTGCTGCCGGAATCCTTGTCAGCCGCAACCTCCCAGACACGGTGCTCCGCGCATGCGCGGGAACCAAAGGCAAAGACCGCATGACGCATGCGCTAGATGGGAAGCGCCGCACTACTCGTTGGTCATGTGCAGAAGAGTCGTATACTCCGAGAGCATGCGCAGTACGGCTGCTTAGTGTTTATGCGATTACGCATGCGCGCAATTAACATCCTGACGGAAATTCGATAGCGTAGAGGGCACGGTAACCCGGAAGTAGTCGGCCAAGTGGTAAGCGCATGCGTACTAACATTATGTCATACATAAGAGGCACTTGTCACCGCGGTTCTATAATTAGTATGAATTTAGTACTGTAAGAGTTGCGTGTGTGAGACTGCAACTACCAGCCTGCACTGCATTCTGGGACATGTAGTTTCTCAGAGCCACAGGTTCGAGGCCACTGCAGTATACAGTGTCTGCTGGATGACTGTGTGACACTATATAAAAAGGCAGAAAATCTGCAGCACGTTCACACTTAGTTTTTGCAGATTTTTCTGTGTGGATGTCACCTTAATCGTCTGGTTTAAATATCTTCTCTCCCAAACGCAACGACTGGACGCCTGCTGTCAAAACTCCGACCACCTGCTATTATTTGTGGCCACTTCTGGGCAGTGGAGGTTCAACCACTAATCTAGTGTTACCCTTAAAGGGGTTGTCCATAGCATCTAATATTGATCACCTATTCTCAGAGAATTAGATCAGTTCTGGTCCGACACCCTCACGACCAGCTATTATTAGCTCTGGGGGCTCCAGATATAAACCACGGCTTCATTCAATGTGTAGTGACCACTGCCTAGAGCTGTATACCAGCTCCTATTCTCGTCAGCAGATGCTGCTAGACTGTGAGCTGAGCCAGTGAGCGGAGGCGTGCTAGACTGTGAGCGGAGGCATGCTAGACTGAGCGAAGCCATGCTAGACTGTGAGCGGAGGCATGCAATTGAGCGCCATTCATTGTTTACATCGGGTCAGAGCTGATAACAGGTGATCAGTGGGGGTGTCAGAGACCCTACAGATCAGATAGTCTAATTCCCTGAAGATAGGTCATTAGTATTAAATACCCAGATAGCCACTTTAAAAGAGTATCATCTATTGTATGTGTGTGTGTGTATGTGTATGTATATCAATATCTATATATAGATATATATATGTATATATATGTTCTCCAGTATTGGTGGTGGTCAGAAGATCATCGAGCTAACTGTAAAATTGTCACAGGGATACTGTGACAGAGAGTGGTCAGGGTTCAGAAGATTGCAGTGTTTGGCTACACGCATGTCTGCACTGGTCAGATCTACCTTGCTTTCCATTTAGCTGTGCAGATTTCCCTTGTTCTTTTGTTGCAAGGGTTAAACACTCCTGCTTGTCTTCTAAAGCTTTCTGTCCTGAGTTATCTCAGCTGTTCTGATTTCTCCACTCCCCTCTGGTATAATACTCACCTCTATAGCTTGCTATATCTTGATATTGGTATGGAAGTGTGAGCCCTGGAAAGAGAAGTCCTCTAGGAGACGTCACCCGCGATTGCTATTTGGAAGTTTGTTTGGTGTCTTCCTTTTCTTTATCTCTCTTTTAGTTTTCTTCTCCCTTCCTTTCCCTTTATACCTTTCTGTAGTCTGGATGCGCATTGAGTGATTGCTGCTTTCTGTTACCCTTGTCTGTTTCCCTTTGTGTCTTTATCATAGAGCAAGATTAGTGTCCCTGCTGCTCCACGCTCTAGTCAGGGCCGAGCTTAGGGTTAGACAGGGATAGGAACGCTATCGCCGCACGGGGTGAAATAACCCGTCTAGGGATGTCAGGGAGCTCAGGATTGCGCAGGTCAAGTTTTAGGGGTTGCCCCCCCCCCCTATCTTCCCCTAGTGGTAGTGCTCCTCTTCCTATCCTCCTCACCATGCGCCATCTGGCTCCTTGGTGGAGCATGGCAAAAATGGTTTTGATTGGGACAAATTTCGAAGGCTCAAATGGACCTTTACTAAGAGCCACCAGGTCTAGAGTTAAAGTGGATGCTCGGTGATAACTTGTTTTCACTGATCTACAGAAGAGGTGATAACTTATTGATAGGAGAGACTAACATTAATCAGCTGAACAGGGAACATTTATCGACTGTCCTCTTGTTTGACTGCTGCACCATTCATTCCCTATGGGGATGCCAAGCTTTTTCCAGCAGCCCCATAGAGAATGAATGGAATGGTCATGGGGTGTCCAACCTGATGCTCTGTTTTGTAGCAGAGATAAAAGTTCTCCGATGTACTGATCGGTGCGGGTCCCTTGTGGGACATTTACCGATCAGTAAGTTACTGGACAAACCCTTTAAATTTCAAGGAGGGATCAGCAAGTTACTGGACAAACTCTTTAAGTCTCAAGGAAGGATTTGTGGACCTGACAATGGAACATGCTTTCAAAAACCCCACTTGCCAGGGGATATCTGCCAGGTTATAGTCAAACAAGACTCCTAGGGCAGAAGCTTAAACTTTGAGAGTACTAGTAGCCAATCCATATTTCGACCTCTCAATGAAAAAATTCTAAAATGAGCTTCAGAGGGATAGTCTGCACTTCCCTAAGCTCTAATTTAGAAAAGGGTAGACATTTCTTCCAAATTTTACCATAGATATGAGGGGTTAGTGTTTTGCTGGGTAAAGATAAGATTTTTGGGAAAAAAATCCATGCTAAGATGTCCTTTTCAAATGCCAGACTGGTCAATGCAGACTGGGTATTTTAGAATGAAGGATTGATCCCTGAGATAACAGGTCCTGGAGTTCTGGAAGAATCCAAGAGTAGGAGACAGAGAGAGTTATCGCCCCCGAAGAACGAGTTATCCTTGGCTAGAAGGGCCAATAAGTATAATTCTCACTTGATATTCTCTGATCTTCCTTATGTGTTAGCACACTGCTATTAATGAATACATGAACTCCACTATTGCTGTAAATGATAAAAATGTAAGGTACTTAATGTTTTTTTGATCAAAGAGCGCAAACGCCATCCAACCACATTGAGGTGTGCCTAAATATGGATGGACCATACCACTTATACCTCTCCATGTGCCAAACCAGGCCTCATCTGAATGGGGAATGCAAGAAATCAAGGCATTGCACGCAATTAAAACCTTGTCTAGGATAGATGTGTAGATAAGTGTACCCTGGAGGGGGCCACATCCCCCATTGTATACTACAAACAAGAAAGAATGATTTTGTTGTCTGATGGAATCTTTCCATGTCTCCAAACTACAAAGAGATGCAATTCTAATAGCACATATCTTACTAATGAAAGTTGTCTTACAGTGGCTTGCAAAACTATTCACCCCCTTGGCATTTTTCGTGTTTTGCTATTCACAACCTGGAATTTCACTGTTTTTTTTTTTGAGGGTTGACATCAGTTCATATAAAGGACATGACAACTGTGAACATTTGGTTTTCTTTTTATTGTGAAGCAAACAACAAATAGGACAAAGTAACTGTAAACTTCTGTGTGCATAACTATTCACCCCCTCTAAAGTCTGTACTTTGTAGAGCCTCCTTTTGCTGCAATTACCTCTGCAAGTCACTTTGGATAAGTCTATGAGCTTTCCATACCTGGCCACTGGGATTTTTGCCCATTCTTCAAGGCAGAACTGCTCCAGCTCTTTCCAGTTAAGTGGTTTCCTCTAGTGAACAGCAATCTTCAAGTCTGACCACAGATTCTCCATTGGATTAAAGTCTGGGCTTTGACTAGGCCACTCCAAAACATTTACACGTTTCCCCTTAACCACTCGAGTGTTGCTTTAGCAATATGCTTTGGGTCATTGTTTTGTTGGAAGGTGAACCTCTGTCCCAGTCTCAAATTACTGACAGTCTGAAACAGGTTTTTCTCAAGAATATCCCTGTATTTCGCACCATCCATCTTCCCCTCGACTTGGACCATTTCCCTGTACCTGCTGCAGAAAAACATCCCCACAGCATGATGCTACCACCATCATGTTTTACTGTGGGGATTGTGTTCTTGGGGTGATGAGTTGTGTTGGTTAGGTGCCAGCCAAAGCGTTTACCTTGATAGCTAAAAAGTTCAATTTTGGTCTCATCTGACCACAGAACCTTCCTCCATACATTTTGGGAGTCTCCCACATGTCTTTTGGCAAACTCAAAACAAGCCTTACACGCAAAAATTGTAAGTAAAGACTTTTTTTCTGTCCACTCTTCCATAAAGGCCAGCTCTATGAAGTGTACGGCTTATTGTGGTCTTATGGACAGATACTCCAGTCTCTGCTTGGGAACTCTGCAGCTCCTTCAGGGTCTCTGCCTCTCTGATTAATGCCCGTCTTGCCTGGGCAGAGAGTTTTGGTGGGTGCCCTCTCTTTGTAGGATTGTTGTGGTACCATGTTCTTTCCATTTGATGATGATGGATTTCATGGTGTTTTGAGGGATCATCAGAGATTGGGATATTTTTTTTATAACCCAACCCTGACTTGGACTTCTCAACAACTTTGTCCCTGACTTGTTTGGAGACCTCCTTGGTCTTCATGGTGTTGTTTGGAGACCTCCTTGGTCTTCATGGTGTTGTTTGGAGACCTCCTTGGTCTTCATGGTGTTGTTTGGAGACCTCCTTGGTCTTCATGGTGGTGTTTGGAGATCTCCTTGGTCTTCATGGTGTTGTTTGGAGATCTCCTTGGTTTTCATGGTGTTGTTTGGTTAGTGGTACCTCTAACTTAATGGTGTTGCTGCCTCTGTGGCCTTTCAGAAGAGGTAAAGTGTATATACTGACAGACATGTGACAGATTGCACACAGGAGGACATCCTGTCACTAAGCATGGGACTTATGAAGTTAATTGCTTGCACAAGGAATTTTTTTGGGCTTAATCGCAAACAGGATGAATACATTTGCACATGCCAATTTATAGTTATTTAATCCCATACATTTAATTTATGCCTATATTTTTCTCACTTCACCAACTTAGACTATTTAGCGCTGATGCATCACACACAAATCGGATTACAAAAAAATATCTCACAGGTTGTAATGTAACAAAATAGGTAAAAAGCCAAGGGGGTGAATACTTTCGCAAGCAACTGTAGATTTGTTCAAGTTGAAAACTCCAAGACATCTTAAGCGCCTAGACCGAAAATGTCTCCCATACATGTGCCTAAACCATGTAGATTTGCATCTGCAGTTACAATTAATGGATAGACATTCCTCCAGGCAATCCCCTTGGAAAGATTTTCTTCTACTAGCCACCAGTGAAGACTTGTGCAGAGTTTTTGAAAGATATTTTACGATTATTCTCCAAATGGCCCTGAAGTTCCTCATCAGCTGCCAGAACTTCCCAATGAAGAGAATAAGAATGTCCTTGGGACCATGGGAAAGCTGGGATGGAAGATGTCAAGGTGACCAAAAAGGACATGTTAAGGACACCTGGGGATTTTAAACACAGCCAAAAATTCGAGAATAGACTTTCTATTTTTTGTATTGGCAAATAACATTTTTGAGTCTAATCTAACCCTCAAAAAGGTCTGAACTTTTTCTGGGTACAACCATGATTTTTTTTAGATTGGCAGTCCACCCAAACTGGGTCAGAACTGTCTGGACTGAATCTACTTGAATCTGACAATCAAGAGGTGACTTTTCCACTACCAGAAAGTCATCAAGTTAAGGGATAAAAACTATTTTCCTGTATACTATAGTCTATACTAAAACTATTTTCCTATAAACTATATTTCTCTTCTCAAATGAGCTGACGTTTTAGTAATATTTTTTGTAAATTCCATGGAAATTTCTAAGGGTAAGTACTGGTAGTGAAAATGATGAATCACCCCTTTCATCCTGATACCTACTGTTGTGCTCGTAGGTGGCGCATGTGGTTCATGGACCCACTGTGCCACAGAGTGTGACTAAGCTGCTACCTTGGTGTTCAGTGGAGACTCTAGTGGTGAGGTCAGGCTTATGCGGCAGGTAGCTGCCAGGTGCCACTCCAGGATGGCGTCTGGTAGTAGCAGCGGACCCCAAAGGTCAGAGATGTTAACTCAAATTCCTAGACAGGTCAGGATGAACACCTGCAAGATGTCTCCGAGCCAATAACTGGGAGGCATCTTGTATAAAAGGCACCTTCCCCAATTGGGAGGTGCCTGAGCAACCCCTATAATTACTGTTAGGTCATTTGGTGTGTGCAACTGTATTTTGACAGGTCCCCAATCCCTAGTCTGTTAAAGGGGTTGTCTTCCCAGGACAGTGCATGTGCTTGGAGAATTAATAAGTCTGCAGTCCACAGAGTGACTGCAGACTTATCATTTTTGACCGGACAACCACTTTAAAGATATTTCCGTATCCTGTATTCCCATAGTCTATTATAGTGATTCCCGATCCTGTACTGTCCCTGTAGTCCTGTCTAGGTTATACGTTATCCTGAAACCGTGTCTGTGGTATTTGTACCCTGTGGCCGCATCCGCATCTAACTGTTTCCCAAGTGGCCGTCCTGTCTGCACAGTCCGAACCTGTCCCAGTGGCCATCCTGTCTGCACAGTCTGAACCTATCCCAGTGGCCGTTCTGCCGGCACACTCTGAACCTGTCCCAGTGGCTGTCCTGTATGCACAGTCTGTTCTTGTCCCAGTGGCTGTCCTGTATGCACAGTCTGTTCTTGTCCCAGTGGCCGTCCTGTCTGCACAGTCTGTTCTTGATAGAAAGAAGGAAGTTTCACCAGCTCACCTGAGCAAGACCGTCTTGAAGCACGGATGCGAGGAACTGCTCGCAGTAATTCCACAAGGCATGAAAGAAGAAGATTTCCAGCTTCATGAATAGTCCAAAATTCTTTTATTGTAGAAAAAAACTTTTTAAAATCAGATTCCACAGTCATGTTTTATAGCCAGGGCAACACGTGGGACTTGCGTTCTTTGTCAAGACCTATCCCAGTGGCCGTTCTGCCGGCACACTCTGAAACTGTCCCAGTGGCTGTCCTGTATGCACAGTCTGTTCTTGTCCCAGTGGCTGTCCTGTATGCACAGTCTGTTCTTGTCCCAGTGGCCATTCTGTCTGCACAGTCTGTTCTTGTCCCAGTGGCCGTCCTGTCTGCACAGTCTGTTCTTGTCCCAGTGGCCGTCCTGTCTGCACAGTCTGTTCTTGTCCCAGTGGCCGTCCTGTCTGCACAGTCTGAACCTGTCCCAGTGGCCGTCCTGTCTGCACAGTCTGTTCTTGTCCCAGTGACCGTCCTGTCTGCACAGTCTGTTCTTGTCCCAGTGGCCGTCCTGTCTGCACAGTCTGTTCTTGTCCCAGTGGCCGTCCTGTCTGCACAGTCTGTTCTTGTCCCAGTGGCCGTCCTGTCTGCACAGTCTGTTCTTGTCCCAGTGGCCGTCCTGTCTGCACAGTCTGTTCTTGTCCCAGTGGCCGTCCTGTCTGCACAGTCTGTTCTTGTCCCAGTGGCCGTCCTGTCTGCACAGTCTGTTCTTGTCCCAGTGGCCGTCCTGTCTGCACAGTCTGTTCTTGTCCCAGTGGCCGTCCTGTCTCCACAGTCTGTTCTTGTCCCAGTGGACGTCCTGTCTGCACAGTCTGTTCTTGTCCCAGTGGCCGTCCTGTCTGCACAGTCTGTTCTTGTCCCAGTGGCCGTCCTGTCTGCACAGTCCGAACCTGTCCCAGTGGCCATCCCGTTATGATCTGCAAACAAGAACTAAGGAAACAAGGGGAAAGCTTTCCCTATAGTAAAACTAAGCTGAATCCCTACGATCCGCCTAAGTCCTAGGCTAGTTTGAACGAAGACCTATAGAATAGAGGGAAGGGGTCCCTAAAAGAACTAAGGACTGGAACAAAAATGGGACACCTCCTGAACAGAGAAAGTTGTTGCAGAGAACAAAAGATAAACTGACAAAAAGGTACTAGAGGTCCCAAAGGACCAAGCGAACTGAGAGATAAAGGCACCGAAGCGCCTGGCTAGCAAAACAGTCAAACAACACTGAAGTTCAGCACAGCAAAAAAGGCAGAGCTGGAATATAAAGGCAGATGGTCACGTGACCGCAAAACACCAGATGGAAAAAAAAACAAACAGGAGGGTTCTAACACATCCTGTCTGCACAGTCCGAACCTGTCTGAGTGGCCGTCCTGTGTGCACACTCTGAACCTGCCCCAGTGGCCGTCCTGTGTGCACACTCTGAACCTGCCCCAGTGGCCGTCCTGTGTGCACACTCTGAACCTGCCCCAGTGGCCGTCCTGTGTGCACACTCTGAACCTGCCCCAGTGGCCTTCCTGTCTGCACACTCTGAACCTGTCCCAGTGGCCGTTCTGTCTGCACAGTGTGAACCTGTCCCAGTGGCCGTTCTGACTGCACACTCTGAACCTGTTCCAGTGGCCGTCCTGTCTGCACACTCTGTACCTGTCCCAGTGGCCTTCCTGTCTGCACACTCTGAACCTGTCCCAGTGGCCGTCCTGTCTGTACAGTCTGAACCAGTGGCCGTCCTGTCTGCACAGTCCGAACCAGTGGCTGTCCTGTCTGCACAGTCCGAACCAGTGGCCGTCTTGTCTGCACAGTCCGAACCAGTGGCCGTCCTGTCTGCACAGTCCGAACCAGTGGCCGTCCTGTCTGCACAGTCCGAACCAGTGGCCGTCTTGTCTGCACAGTCCGAACCAGTGGCCGTCTTGTCTGCACAGTCCGAACCAGTGGCCGTCCTTTCTGCACAGTCCGAACCAGTGGCCGTCTTGTCTGTACAGTCTGAACCAGTGGCCGTCCTGTCTGCACAGTCTGAACCAGTGGCCGTCTTGTCTGCACAGTCCGAACCAGTGGCCGTCCTGTCTGCACAGTCTGAACCAGTGGCCGTCTTGTCTGCACAGTCCGAACCAGTGGCCGTCCTGTCTGCACAGTCCGAACCAGTGGCCGTCCTGTCTGCACAGTCCGAACCAGTGGCCGTCCTGTCTGCACAGTCCGAACCAGTGGCCGTCCTGTCTGCACAGTCCGAACCAGTGGCCTTCCTGTCTGCACAGTCCGAACCAGTGGCCTTCCTGTCTGCACAGTCCGAACCAGTGGCCTTCCTGTCTGCACAGTCCGAACCAGTGGCCGTCCTGTCTGCACAGTCCGAACCAGTGGCCGTCCTGTCTGCACAGTCCGAACCAGTGGCTGTCCTGTCTGCACAGTCCGAACCAGTGGCTGTCCTGTCTGCACAGTCCGAACCAGTGGCCGTCCTGTCTGCACAGTCCGAACCAGTGGCCGTCCTGTCTGCACACTCCGAACCAGTGGCCGTCCTGTTTGCACACTCCGAACCTGTCCCAGTGGCGGTCCTGTCTGCACACTCCGAACCTGTCCCAGTGGCGGTCCTGTCTGCACACTCCGAACCTGTCCCAGTGGCCGTCCTGTCTGCACACTCCGAACCTGTCCCAGTGGCCGTCTTGTCTGCACACTCCGAACCTGTCCCAGTGGCCGTCCTGTCTGCACACTCCGAACCTGTCCCAGTGGCCGTCCTGTCTGCACACTCCGAACCTGTCCCAGTGGCCGTCCTGTCTGCACACTCCGAACCTGTCCCAGTGGCCGTCCTGTCTGCACACTCCGAACCTGTCCCAGTGGCCGTCCTGTCTGCACACTCCGAACCTGTCCCAGTGGCCGTCCTGTCTGCACACTCCGAACCTGTCCCAGTGGCCGTCCTGTCTGCACACTCCGAACCTGTCCCAGTGGCCGTCCTGTCTGCACACTCCGAACCTGTCCCAGTGGCCGTCCTGTCTGCACACTCCGAACCTGTCCCAGTGGCCGTCTTGTCTGCACACTCCGAACCTGTCCCAGTGGCCGTCCTGTCTGCACACTCCGAACCTGTCCCAGTGGCCGTCCTGTCTGCACACTCCGAACCTGTCCCAGTGGCCGTCCTGTCTGCACACTCCGAACCTGTCCCAGTGGCCGTCCTGTCTGCACACTCCGAACCTGTCCCAGTGGCCGTCCTGTCTGCACACTCCGAACCTGTCCCAGTGGCCGTCCTGTCTGCACACTCCGAACCTGTCCCAGTGGCCGTCCTGTCTGCACACTCCGAACCTGTCCCAGTGGCCGTCCTGTCTGCACACTCCGAACCTGTCCCAGTGGCCGTCCTGTCTGCACACTCCGAACCTGTCCCAGTGGCCGTCCTGTCTGCACACTCCGAACCTGTCCCAGTGGCCGTCCTGTCTGCACACTCCGAACCTGTCCCAGTGGCCGTCCTGTCTGCACACTCCGAACCTGTCCCAGTGGCCGTCCTGTCTGCACACTCCGAACCTGTCCCAGTGGCCGTCCTGTCTGCACACTCCGAACCTGTCCCAGTGGCCGTCCTGTCTGCACACTCCGAACCTGTCCCAGTGGCCGTCCTGTCTGCACACTCCGAACCTGTCCCAGTGGCCGTCCTGTCTGCACACTCCGAACCTGTCCCAGTGGCCGTCCTGTCTGCACACTCCGAACCTGTCCCAGTGGCCGTCCTGTCTGCACACTCCGAACCTGTCCCAGTGGCCGTCCTGTCTGCACACTCCGAACCTGTCCCAGTGGCCGTCCTGTCTGCACACTCTGAACCTGCCCCAGTGGCCGTCCTGTCTGCACACTCTGAACCTGCCCCAGTGGCCGTCCTGTGTGCACACTCTGAACCTGCCCCAGTGGCCTTCCTGTCTGCACACTCTGAACCTGTCCCAGTGGCCGTTCTGTCTGCACAGTGTGAACCTGTCCCAGTGGCCGTTCTGACTGCACACTCTGAACCTGTTCCAGTGGCCGTCCTGTCTGCACACTCTGTACCTGTCCCAGTGGCCTTCCTGTCTGCACACTCTGAACCTGTCCCAGTGGCTGCACTGCCTGCACACTCTGATCCTGTCCCTGTGGCCGTCCTGTCTGCACACTCCGAACCTGTCTCGGTGGCCGTCCTGTCTGTACAGTCTGAACCAGTGGCCGTCCTGTCTGCACAGTCCGAACCAGTGGCTGTCCTGTCTGCACAGTCCGAACCAGTGGCCGTCTTGTCTGCACAGTCCGAACCAGTGGCCGTCCTGTCTGCACAGTCCGAACCAGTGGCCGTCCTGTCTGCACAGTCCGAACCAGTGGCCGTCTTGTCTGCACAGTCCGAACCAGTGGCCGTCTTGTCTGCACAGTCCGAACCAGTGGCCGTCCTTTCTGCACAGTCCGAACCAGTGGCCGTCTTGTCTGTACAGTCTGAACCAGTGGCCGTCCTGTCTGCACAGTCTGAACCAGTGGCCGTCTTGTCTGCACAGTCCGAACCAGTGGCCGTCCTGTCTGCACAGTCTGAACCAGTGGCCGTCTTGTCTGCACAGTCCGAACCAGTGGCCGTCCTGTCTGCACAGTCCGAACCAGTGGCCGTCCTGTCTGCACAGTCCGAACCAGTGGCCGTCCTGTCTGCACAGTCCGAACCAGTGGCCTTCCTGTCTGCACAGTCCGAACCAGTGGCCTTCCTGTCTGCACAGTCCGAACCAGTGGCCTTCCTGTCTGCACAGTCCGAACCAGTGGCCTTCCTGTCTGCACAGTCCGAACCAGTGGCCGTCCTGTCTGCACAGTCCGAACCAGTGGCTGTCCTGTCTGCACAGTCCGAACCAGTGGCTGTCCTGTCTGCACAGTCCGAACCAGTGGCCGTCCTGTCTGCACAGTCCGAACCAGTGGCCGTCCTGTCTGCACACTCCGAACCAGTGGCCGTCCTGTCTGCACACTCCGAACCTGTCCCAGTGGCGGTCCTGTCTGCACACTCCGAACCTGTCCCAGTGGCGGTCCTGTCTGCACACTCCGAACCTGTCCCAGTGGCCGTCCTGTCTGCACACTCCGAACCTGTCCCAGTGGCCGTCTTGTCTGCACACTCCGAACCTGTCCCAGTGGCCGTCCTGTCTGCACACTCCGAACCTGTCCCAGTGGCCGTCCTGTCTGCACACTCCGAACCTGTCCCAGTGGCCGTCCTGTCTGCACACTCCGAACCTGTCCCAGTGGCCGTCCTGTCTGCACACTCCGAACCTGTCCCAGTGGCCGTCCTGTCTGCACACTCCGAACCTGTCCCAGTGGCCGTCCTGTCTGCACACTCCGAACCTGTCCCAGTGGCCGTCCTGTCTGCACACTCCGAACCTGTCCCAGTGGCCGTCCTGTCTGCACACTCCGAACCTGTCCCAGTGGCCGTCCTGTCTGCACACTCCGAACCTGTCCCAGTGGCCGTCCTGTCTGCACACTCCGAACCTGTCCCAGTGGCCGTCCTGTCTGCACACTCCGAACCTGTCCCAGTGGCCGTCCTGTCTGCACACTCCGAACCTGTCCCAGTGGCCGTCCTGTCTGCACACTCCGAACCTGTCCCAGTGGCCGTCCTGTCTGCACACTCCGAACCTGTCCCAGTGGCCGTCCTGTCTGCACACTCCGAACCTGTCCCAGTGGCCGTCCTGTCTGCACACTCCGAACCTGTCCCAGTGGCCGTCCTGTCTGCACACTCCGAACCTGTCCCAGTGGCCGTCCTGTCTGCACACTCCGAACCTGTCCCAGTGGCCGTCCTGTCTGCACACTCCGAACCTGTCCCAGTGGCCGTCCTGTCTGCACACTCCGAACCTGTCCCAGTGGCCTTCCTGTCTGCTCACTCCGAACCTGTCCCAGTGGCCGCCTGTCTGCACACTCCGAACCTGTCCCAGTGTCCGTCCTGTCTGCACACTCCGAACCAGTGGCCGTCCAGTCTGCATAGTGCGAACCTGTCCACATGCGTGCGCTGCTCTTTTTAGAGCAGGGGAGCACTAGGCGCGCCGCCGGGAGACAGAGCAGCGTGCATAGAGGAAGACAGGAAGTACGCTTGGAACACGCCAGGGGGGCGGGACGGTGAGTAAGCCGGCTTCCCTGCATGGAGGGGGAAGGGGACACCATGCAGGGGTGCTGGCCATAGCACTACACCTACCCTTATTTATTTTTGATGATCTTTGAAAATTAGGATGTGATAATAGATGTATGACTGCCACAAAACAATCTGGGTACAGGAGATTTATTGATGTTATGGATTCCATCTTGAATTTTAGAAATGTTAGACTTTTAAGGTTTATGATAATACTGAAGGAGTGATCCCATTTTTTTCACCAGGAAGAGAGGTGAATAGAATCCTGTCCCTTCCTTTTGTTTTGGGATCAGGATTAATACTGCTCTGTCTTCTAGGTCTAATACTTCTTTTTCTAATGCGAACTGATCTAAAGAAGAATCCTGATCTTTTGCGACCTCAAGTGTGTCTGGTTTAGCTGAGAGAAATTCTAGTTTTAGGCCTAAATCTATTGTGTCCAGGGTCCAATGATTATAAAAAAAAAAAATTTGTCCAGGCAGAGAGAAAGTACTTCAGTTTTCCACCCACCTTGAGGATGGCATCATTGTTGGTTACACTTTTTGTTTTCTTAAGTGGAACCATCAATAATAAATTCTATTATTTATCCTGAAACTTTTCCATTTAATTTCTTTATTTTTGGACCACTTTCTTTGACTAATTTTTCTCCAGGACCAAAATGATCATCTGAATCTTGGGATAAACCCGCTTTTTCCAAAAATTTAATCTATAGCTGGACAGAAGAGATCTTCACCATGACACGGAAATGTGCAGGGTCTTGATTTTGTTTAAATGTCCTCTGATAAACATTTTAGCTATAAAGCTTGACGGACTGTATTAGACAGCCAAAGATCTATCTGCTAAGTGGACCGTATCTGCAGAAGCATCAGCATGGAAATCAGCCGCGTTTTGAATAATAAGTAGACGTGTTAGAATATTTTCTCTTAATAGGTTTACCCATAATCTGAGCTTCTAGTTGTTCAAGTCAAACAATTGAAGATGTATCCATACTAGTTGTTGCAACTGATTGTTTAAAGATAGCAGCCGAGTCTTCCCACGTTTTTTTCAGCAACCCGCCTGCTTTCCTGTCTAGGGGATCTTTTAATAGGCCCATATCATCAAAAAGGAAGCAACAATTTCCAAGACACTTTGAAAACCGCTACATCAATTTTTGAAGGTCTATCTCAATTTACTGATGTTTCTTCTTCAAAAAGATTATTTATTTTTTACGCTTCTGGGAAAAAAACCTTTCTTGTTTTTTTTTTTTCTATTCACACATAATTAATGAGAAAACATTTTTATGAACTGGAAAAGGTCTGCGTTTACGATGTCCCAAACATAATAATCCTGCATGGATTTAGGGGCTTTTTGCTCTTAAATGTTCATGGTGTATCTGACAGCTTTCACCAACTTATCCACGTCTTCCACAAAAAAAGAAAGAACAACCTCTCTCACACTCATCAAAGGATGATAAGGAAGATAAACAAAAATTTCACCATCAGAACATTCCATTTATTCATCAGTCTACAAGGGAACAGATACAGAGTATCTACTGAAGAGAGCAGCAGAAAGATCTTTAATTCTAACTATGCCTTTAATAGAGTTCTTAATTTCCAGTGATTAGAGGGAGTTTCAGGACCTGTCCCCTTCCACGAATGATGTAAAGCACTTGTAACAAAGGAAAAATATAAGTTTTTGTCCGCTTTCAACAAACCTCAGGTGCAAAACAAAAAGAACTCCTTGGGTCCATTGCTATGTCTTACTCACTGCTCCAGACTTTGTTGTTTTCTGCAGAGGTGACTTCACATCAACAGCACTGCAGCCAATCACTGAACGCAGTTGATTTGCCGATGTTGATGGCACCATCAACCGAAGGAAGTGATTGGCTGCAGGTCTTTCTACGTGAATCAACTGCTGCAACCAAGGCAGCAGCATCTAGTGATACAGGAGGAGCAACAGGCTCTTGATCTGGCCTCTGCAGTTTTCTGTTTGGTTCTGTGCATAGCAGAGATCATGTCAAGATGGGAAAATGTCACTCCAGGTGCACAGGCATGGGGGAAAAATGCTGGGAACTTCTTCCCATGGAAAAGGGTGAAAGCAAGTTCCATGGTGGGTGGATGCAATTAGACTATATAAGCTTCTATTTACGCCACCTACAGTGTCCAGATTATAGGGTCATCATGGATGTGCAAAAACCTGGCGATTCTGAACTCTCCATGGATGATTTTACTATTTATCTTGGCTGTAGGTTCTCATTACATTACATTACATTACATTATTTCTTCATCTTTACTTTAGGAGGATTATGAGAATTCTCAGAAGTCATCTTCTAATGTTAAAAAGAAAGCTAAGAAATGCACTGCATGTGGCAAGAAGCTCTCAGAGTCATATAAGAAGCAGTTATCCATTGATTGTATAACTAAACTAATGAAAGAGGAACAATCCTCCTTTATGGCCAAAATGAGAGCAGTAATAAGAGAAGAGCTCGAGACCACGGTGGCAAGTCAGAAGAGACCAAGACTGATTCCAGTTCTGGGGAGGTTGAAGGTGGCTCATACTACTCAGACGATAACTTAGAAGATGAAGAACTAGTAACTCTGGGTTTAACTGAGGAAAAGAAAAAAATGTTTTTCTTCAGAGAATATGGATGTTTTATTACTGTTAATTACTTCTGTTTCATGCGGCATTCTCTGCTTCAGACCTTTTAATGGCACCTCAGGTGGCAGCACGCTGCATGAGTATTGAGGTAGTAAGCCCACGCCTCTACCACATGTGGTCATCCTAACTGAACTACCTATCAAATCCAGCTTTGCTATTACTGTGCTCTCCTGTAATTTCCTCAATGCTCAGAAATACAGGCAGATACTTATCCATCATGCAATACCATCAGGGAGGTGTCTTATTGGTTCCAATTTAATCTGCAGCAGGACAAGCACCCCAAATAAACATCCAATGTCATTGAGAACTATCTTCAGCATAAGGAAGAACAGAGCCCTGATCTCAATATCATCGAGTCTGTGTGGGATTAAAGAGAAGGAAGCATTTGCACAAGTGACATCTACAGAAGGTCTGTGGTTAGTTCTCCAAGATGTAATGGATGGAACAACCGACTTGCCAAGTTCCTTTGAAAACGGTAGGCTAGTGTTACCTAAAAGAATTGATGCTTTGATGCTGTTTTGAAGACAAAAGTTGGTCACATTAAATATCGGTACCGTGGCATCCGCGTTAGCTTGAAGCAGCAAAACCTTACTGACTAACTACTATGCCAGTTTGTCTAGCTGGATAAACTTGCTGGTAGGAATTTGCCAACTTCCTTGGACCACTTGATTTGTCCAGCTACCAGAGTGGATTTACTTTCAAAGGAGAGACCAATGGAGTAGGTTCAGGATCTTCAAGTTCCTTAAACCAGAGATCCTTCTAAGTTTTCCTTCAGAGCAACTGCACATGAGCCTATTCAAAATGGCTGTAAAAAACTGTCTTCTTCTGATAGATTCCTTCACCTGACAGAGGCATTGTTGTTATATTTTCGAGAAAGTAGTTAGTCTATAAGGGAATATTTCAAGCTTAAGGCCAAACAGAGAAATCCCAGTCCCTGGCTGAGAATGAAGGGATGACTTTGAAGTTACCTTAATCCTAAAGATAAAATTGTTGTACCTATGTCTTGCTTTAAATATTCAAAGTTTTCAAGTCAAGTCTTTGTGGACTCTGGAGTTGAAGAAAAGTTTATTGATTCTTTATTATCCAGAAGGCTGAAAATCCCTTTAATTTATTTATAGAATCAACTGAAACTTATTTCTGAAAAGTATTGTATATCATTATGCTACTGACATATAAAGCTTTGGCTTGGGCCAGCCCTCTTATTGAAACTCATGATGATCTGGAGGCCTTCCTAGCAGCTATGAGCCAGGTGTTTGATGACCCTAATCGTTGTGCAACAGCTTCAGCTACACTGATGGCGCTATGTCAGGGTAAACGCTCTGATACAGAGTACGCAACAAAATTCAGATGATGGGTGATTGATACCAAATGGAATAGTAACATAGTAACTGTAATGCTGCAAAATTATATATATTTTTAAGAACGGACACTCCAGCGCACTCAAAGATGAAGTAGCCCGGGTCGATGCTCACACAAATCTTGATGACTTCATTCACCAATGTCTTCGTATAGACAACCGATTATCAGAGAAAAGATTGGAAAAGTGGAATTCAAACTGGTCCCGCAACAGTAATCTTTATCCACCTGTTTCAACCACCAGTCCCAGATGTTGAGATAAAGAGTCCTCACATATCTGAAGTTAAATCGATGCAGGTCGACAGCCTGTTAAACGTGAAAGTGCTGAGAGAAACAAACGGAGACTTCTGGAAAATCAGTGTTTTTATTGTGGCAAGACTGACCACTTTCTCGTCAATTGTCCTTTTTGACTACGTAAAACAATGGCAGTGGTAGCGGATCCCAACTTTTCCGATGAAAAATCAGTCTTGTCTGAACCAGCACCAACAGTGAATGCTGTCATCCATTGAATTTCTTCTATTGCACCCAACATTAAAAAAGAAAACAAGTACTTTCATTGCTTCGTTTCTATCAAGTTTCAAGTTGATTCTTAATGGATTTCCACATCTGCTATGGTTGATTCAGGAGGAAACGTAAATTTTATGGACATCTCTTTCGCAAAGGAACATGGGGTAAAAATTCAAAACAGATTTTCATCCATTATCATGGAAACTGTTGACGGATCTCCACTAAATTCGGGACCAGTGAATCAAGAGACTAAACACCTAGAGATATTTATGGAACCTAATCATCATGAGGTTTTATCCTTCCTACTAATCTCATCTCCGAATTTTCAAATAATCCTAGTGTTGCCATGGCCACAGACTCAGAATCCCACTATCAATTGGGAAACCAAAGAAGTGTCTTTTCCATCTACTGTACACTTCCCACAGGCTTCACCAAATGAAGAGGTTGTAGAGGATCCTGAACAATCTTCTAAACTACCATCTATGTATAGGGAATTTGATGATGTATGTGACAAAAAAACCGCCAACAAACTCCCTCCTTACCGGCCATATGATTGTCCAATTGATCTATTGCCTGGAGCAGCAATACCCTTTGGAATCATTTACCCACTGGCAGAGCAAGAATTAAAAACACTCAAGGAATACATCTATGAAAATTTAGCTAAATGGTTTATTCGTCCATCTCCATCACTAGCAGGTGCGCCTATATTTTTTGATAAAAAGAAAGATGGTTTCTTATGACCCTGCATTGATTACAGAAAATTGAATAAAATTAGTGCAAAGAATCATTACCCTCTGCCTTTGATCCCTGAATTTCTGGACAGAGTTCGTCATGCAAAGTTGTTCACAAAACTGGATCTTCGAGGGGCATACAACTTGGTTTGTGTTAGACCAGGTGATAAATGAAAAACTGCATTCAGATCACGTTACGGACACTATGAGTACTTAGTCATGTCATTTGAACTGTGCAATGCTCCTGCAACATTTCAGCATTTTGTTAATGACATTTTCAGAGACTTGTTTGATCAATTTGTAGTTATTTATATAGATGATATAGTAATATTTTCTAATTCTGCAGAAGAGCATCAGAATCATGTGAAAACTGCAAGAGCATCTAAGAATCCATCATCTTTACATTAAGCTGTAAAATTGTGAGTTCCATCTAACAGAGATCCAGTTCTTGGGCAATATAATCTCTACTCAAGGATTGCAAATGGACTCTAGCAAGATTCAAGCTATCACTGAGTGGCCAATGCCAAAAAAACGTGAAAGAAGTCCAATGATTTGTGGACTTTGCAAATTTTTACAGATGTTTCATTAAGATTTTTTCAGCTATAATTGCACCAATCACCGAGTTAACAAAGAAAGGCATATCGTTTGTTTGGTCTCCTCAAGCACAAGATGCTTTTTCTTGCCTGAAGACGAAGTTCAACACAGCTCCTATACTAATTCATCCCAATCCTGAACATACCTTTATTGTAGAAGTGGATGCTTCAGATGGTGCAGTAGGGGCCATTCTATCACAAAGAACAGGAACAAAAGATTTGCTTCATCCTTGTGCTTATTTCTCCAGAAGTTTGACCATGTCAGAGAAGAATTATGATGTTTGGAACAAAGAGCTCTTAGTTATCATTGCTGCTTTCAAAGAATGGAGACATCTAGAAGGAGCAGCTCTACAAATTGTTGTTCTAACTGACCATCGTAACCTTGAATTTTTCAGGTCTGACAAATGTTTGTCCCCCTGCCAAGCTTGATGGAGTCTTTCTTAAGCGATTTAACTTTATCTCTTACAGATCTGGCTCCCGTAATGGTAAGGCTGATGCTTTATCTAGGATCTTCTCCAAAGATCCTTCTACAGCTGCACCACCAACAACTATTCTGCACGAGTCCAACTTCCTGGGGGTGATCCATAACAAAGACTTGCTGGAAGATATACTGAAGCATGTTGATGACCAGATCATATACCAGCATGATGATGACCATGTTGATGACCAAATGATATATCTCTTACCTTTCAAAATAAAGTAATGACTCACAATCATTGCATCTATGTGTCAGAAACTGTGAGACTTAAAGTATTAAAACTAATCCATTACTCCAAGTTAGCAGGACACAAAGGAATTAAAAAAACACAAGAATTTGTCTCGTTTCATTTGGTGTCCCAATTGCCAAAAAGATGTTAAACAATATGTATCTTCCTGTAACTCCTGTGCCATGCATAAAATTCCCCGCACATCACCAATTGGATTATTGCAGCCTCTGAAAATTCCATTTCATCCTTGGGGCTCTATATCTATGGACTTCATTGTGGAACTACCAGTTTCAAAGGGAAAGAGTTCATTCCTAGTAGTGGTAGACCGACTCACCAAAGCAGCACATTTTGTCCCCTACACTGGTTTACCATCTGCTAAAGAGACTGCTGATCTTATAATTCAAAATGTGTTTCGTCTTCATGGGGTTCCAGATGAATTTGTCTCTGAACTTGGAACATTGGAAGAATTTTTGTGCAGCATTGGACATTGATGTCAGTTTATCTTCTGCATTCTATCCCCAATCTAATGGTCAGACTGAACGGACAAACAAAACCTTAGAGCAATATCTCAGATGCTACATTTTTCATCTCCAGGATGACTGGGTTGATTTGCTTCCTATGGCAGAATTTTCATACAAGAATTCTCAAAATGCTTCAACCAAACACCATTCTTCTCAAATTCTGGGTATCATCCAAGTATCCTTCCTAATTTTCCCAGAGAAACGCCTATCCCTGCTGTCACCGACAGAATACAGTCCCTGCAACTGAATCTGGAAATACTAAAAGACACTATAAGAATTGCCTAGGAGAACTATAAGGAAGCAGCAGATAAATCTCGCAGACCTTCTCCAAGCTTCCAAGTGGGTGATGAAGTATGGGTTTCCACCAAGAATTTGAAACTCCATATACCCTCACCAAAACTGGGTCAAAAATGTATTGGTTCTTTTAAAATAATTGAACAAGTTAGCTCAGTAGCTTTTCTCCTTCAACTGCCCAGAACAATGAAGATACATTCAGTGTTCCATGTCTCCTTACTAAAGCCATTTGTTCCAAATCCTTTTCCAGGGTGTCTGTCACGGGAGTGTCAGAAGTAACAGTCGCACTGCAGTTGGTTGCTGGAGATCTCTACGTTTCGCATTACAGACATCTTCTTAGAGGCTGTCTCTCTAAGATCCAGCGGCTACCTTCCTCTGGCTAATTAACACCCTGGCCTGGGTGTATAAATACCTGCTGTCTGCTGGAGGAAGGTGCCAGCGATACTCACATTACCCTTTGTGAAGGCTCGGAGCAAGTGCATTTACTTCATCCTCTCTAGAGCTATGAGGACGGGTTTAATCTCTCTGAAGTTGACTAAAAGCTAAGCTATCTTCCCTTGTTTGTTCCCCCTTGTTGTCTTTAGTGGTCAGTGGGGATCGACTAGCGCTCATCCCCCTCTCTTCCATAGCCAGGGCCAAACGCCCGGGAAATACAGGCGAGGTTCACGTTCGGCGATTGGTGAAGAGCCAATACAGGGACGTTAGTGGAGACAGGGTGATAGTAAATCAGCCTAGGAGGTCTCCTCTTCCCCCTTTCCTTAGAGTCTGGGCTCCCTTTCCCTCTTCACTTTGTGTTGCTCTAAGTCTTTCCCACACCTTGCGTGACAGTGTCGTCCTGGATTCCAGAATATTCAGAAACAAGTTGCAGTACTTAATAAAGTGGCCACGGTATGGCCCTGAAAATAACTCCTGGGAACCTGTAGAAAATATCAATGCTCCTCGACTGCTTAAAGAGTTTCACCAAAAATACCCTCATAAACCAAGCCAAGCATCATCCAGAGGCCACTATTGAAAGGGGAGAGTAATGAGAATTCCTGCTGTCCTTCTACAGTTTGACCATTAGTGGCTGCTATTGTTCACCTTAATAATTGTGCTGCAATCCCACTCCTTACTACTGGAGGCTGCTGTTGTGTTCTGCCCTTTACTAAGATGGCAGATTCTGAACCTGTGGGATCCATCTTGTTTTCTGTTTGGGCCTACTTATTGTGTCTATCTGTTAGTCTAGTTCCAATCTCCAGCTCCTGAACATTCTTACCTAGACTGTTCTCACCTATCTACAGATTGTTTCCTACAACTCCTTTTGCTAACTCCAAGAACTTCTACTACCGCTTGCTGTTCCTGCTTGTGATACTTCGGCCACTGGTTTCCAGCAGTACTATGCCAGTATAGTAACAAACTGTGAACATTTTGTTTTTCATATTTTGTGAAGCAAACAATAGATAGGACAAAGTAACTGAAAACTTCAGTGTGCATAACGCTTCACCCACCTAAAGTCAACTTCATTTTGCGGCAATTACAGTTGCAAGTCGCTTTGGATAAGTCTCTAGGAGCTTTCCACATCTTGCCACTGGGATTTTTGCCCATTCCTCAAGGCAAAACTGCTCCAGCTCCTTCAAATTAGATTGTTTCCTCTGGTGAACAGCAATCTTCAAGTCTGAATAAAGATTCTCAATTGGATTAAGGTCTGGGCTTTGACTTGGCCACTCCAGAATATTTACACTTTTCCCCGTAAACTACTCAAGTGTTGCTTTAGCAGTAGGCTTTGTATATTTGTCTTGTTGAATGGTGAACCTCCATCCCAGTCTCAAATCACTGACACACTGAAACAGGTTTTTCTCAAGAATATCCCTGTATTTCACACCATCCATCTTCCCTTCAACTCGGACCATTTTCCCTGTCCCTGCTGCCGGAAAACACCCCCAGAGACAGCATGATGCTGCCACCATCATGTTTCACTGAGGGGATGGTGTTCGTGGGGTGATGAGCTGTGTTGGTTTGGCGCCAGACACAGAGCTGTGGAGTCGGTAAGCCAAACCTCCGACTCCGACTCCTCAATTTCCATGACACCGACTGACTCTCTCATACATTGCTCATGTTTAAGTGATAAATTTACTGTAACACAGATTCATCTCAGCTAAAAGTCTAGACCCTTAGATCAGGAATAGGACAGACATTTATAGGCCATTTCATAACTTTCCCAAATTCTTATGAAAAAATAACCCCACAAACTGCATTGAACTACTGTGCCCAATTTATTATATATTTTAGGAGTCTGAGTCTGTCCATTTTATACCGACTCTGACTCCACCAAAATGGACACCAACTCCACAGCCCTGGCCAAACATAGCGTTTACCTTGGTGGCCAAAAAGTTCAATTTTGGTCTCATCTGACCACAGCACCTTCCTCTGTACATTTGTGGAGTCTCCCATATGTCTTTTAGCAAACTCAAAACGAGCCTTACAATTTTTGTGTGTTAATATATAGTCAGTTGTCTGTGCAGGCGATGAGGATGACGCAGGAGGCAGCAGCTGGGGGGAGGGGTGGAGAGGCCTGAAGCCACGCCCATCGGACCCTATTAGCATACAGCGCAAGAGAAATTAAAAGGGGTTTTCGGGGCCATACGGGGGGAGTCAGGGGGTTATATAAGGATTTAGGGAAAGCAGCGCAGACGCTGAATAAGGTGATATTTTTAGCTGCTCTGTGACAAAACTGGTGACAGGTTCCATTTTAAGAGTTTGCAATTTTTCTGATCCAGTGATATCAACCATCCAGAACTTTTAGCTCAAATAAAATATTCTAATATTATTAATATTGGCAAATATGACTGTTTTTGTGATTTTTTTTTTTTTTTTTTTAGTTTATGCCCTAATGCTGTGATTTGAGAAAATACTATCCCTGACATACAGTGGAAGGCTTAACCTCCTAACCTTATGCTGTGCATTGATTATGTCTTCGTCATACGTCCCTCTTGTGTAACACATCACACTGACTATACTCCAGATTGGCTTTGCTTTTGTAAAACCCGGCAATGATTTTGCTTCCTGGTGTACAAGCACCACCTGCTGGATGCCCACTTACATGATAGTGTAATAAGAGAAACCTCCGCTTATAATGATGCCAGGCTGGTTTCGCACCGCTGTCACTCTATGGTTGGAAAGGGAAAGTTTTTTTTGTTTTTTTTTTTCAGATAGTTGAAAGTAACCTGCTGCCACCTGACTGCATTTGTCATCTTATTAATTCTGGATTTACAGTGCGTTTTGTAAATCTCCACACTTTACATGGCGTTTTTAAAGGCTGTTTTTATTTAGCGTTTATTGGTGCACTCCTATGTTACTATGAATTCTATAGTGTTATGGTTTGTGGACTTTTAGTGAGGTTTATTGACTCATTTTTTTATGTGACATGCTCCATGTGCGGCATTTTTGCTTTTTTTTTT
>NW_027371550.1:0-26064 GCF_046119375.1 Phyllobates terribilis
AGAAGATTCAAAGAGAGTGAGATGCCAGCTCCTTTCATTCAGTCAGTAGCTTCAAACATTTCTGGTATATGAAAAACATGTTTTTCAATGGCAAAAATCAATGAATATTGTAAATGCACAAACAGTAATATCTCCACATTGCACGGTGCAATTCTGAAATTTTTTGCTTTTTCCTGTTAATCCTAGCATGATAAAGAAGATTCAAAGAGAGTGAGATGCCAGCTCCTTTCATTCAGTCAGTAGCTTCAAACATTTCTGGACGTTTTTCAATGGCAAAAATCAATGAATATTGTAAATGCACAAACAGTAATATCTCCACATTGCACGGTGCAATTCTGAAATTTTTAGCTTTTTCCTGTTAATCCTAGCATGATAAAGAAGATTCAAAGAGAGTGAGATGCCAGCTCCTTTCATTCAGTCAGTAGCTTCAAACATTTCTGGTATATGAAAAACATGTTTTTCAATGGCAAAAATCAATGAATATTGTAAATGCACAAACAGTAATATCTCCACATTGCACGGTGCAATTCTGAAATTTTTAGCTTTTTCCTGTTAATCCTAGCATGATAAAGAAGATTCAAAGAGAGTGAGATGCCAGCTCCTTTCATTCAGTCAGTAGCTTCAAACATTTCTGGACGTTTTTCAATGGCAAAAATCAATGAATATTGTAAATGCACAAACAGTAATATCTCCACATTGCACGGTGCAATTCTGAAATTTTTAGCTTTTTCCTGTTAATCCTAGCATGATAAAGAAGATTCAAAGAGAGTGAGATGCCAGCTCCTTTCATTCAGTCAGTAGCTTCAAACATTTCTGGTATATGAAAAACATGTTTTTCAATGGCAAAAATCAATGAATATTGTAAATGCACAAACAGTAATATCTCCACATTGCACGGTGCAATTCTGAAATTTTTAGCTTTTTCCTGTTAATCCTAGCATGATAAAGAAGATTCAAAGAGAGTGAGATGCCAGCTCCTTTCATTCAGTCAGTAGCTTCAAACATTTCTGGTATATGAAAAACATGTTTTTCAATGGCAAAAATCAATGAATATTGTAAATGCACAAACAGTAATATCTCCACATTGCACGGTGCAATTCTGAAATTTTTTGCTTTTTCCTGTTAATCCTAGCATGATAAAGAAGATTCAAAGAGAGTGAGATGCCAGCTCCTTTCATTCAGTCAGTAGCTTCAAACATTTCTGGACGTTTTTCAATGGCAAAAATCAATGAATATTGTAAATGCACAAACAGTAATATCTCCACATTGCACGGTGCAATTCTGAAATTTTTAGCTTTTTCCTGTTAATCCTAGCATGATAAAGAAGATTCAAAGAGAGTGAGATGCCAGCTCCTTTCATTCAGTCAGTAGCTTCAAACATTTCTGGTATATGAAAAACATGTTTTTCAATGGCAAAAATCAATGAATATTGTAAATGCACAAACAGTAATATCTCCACATTGCACGGTGCAATTCTGAAATTTTTAGCTTTTTCCTGTTAATCCTAGCATGATAAAGAAGATTCAAAGAGAGTGAGATGCCAGCTCCTTTCATTCAGTCAGTAGCTTCAAACATTTCTGGACGTTTTTCAATGGCAAAAATCAATGAATATTGTAAATGCACAAACAGTAATATCTCCACATTGCACGGTGCAATTCTGAAATTTTTAGCTTTTTCCTGTTAATCCTAGCATGATAAAGAAGATTCAAAGAGAGTGAGATGCCAGCTCCTTTCATTCAGTCAGTAGCTTCAAACATTTCTGGTATATGAAAAACATGTTTTTCAATGGCAAAAATCAATGAATATTGTAAATGCACAAACAGTAATATCTCCACATTGCACGGTGCAATTCTGAAATTTTTAGCTTTTTCCTGTTAATCCTAGCATGATAAAGAAGATTCAAAGAGAGTGAGATGCCAGCTCCTTTCATTCAGTCAGTAGCTTCAAACATTTCTGGTATATGAAAAACATGTTTTTCAATGGCAAAAATCAATGAATATTGTAAATGCACAAACACTAATATCTCCACATTGCACGGTGCAATTCTGAAATTTTTAGCTTTTTCCTGTTAATCCTAGCATGATAAAGAAGATTCAAAGAGAGTGAGATGCCAGCTCCTTTCATTCAGTCAGTAGCTTCAAACATTTCTGGACGTTTTTCAATGGCAAAAATCAATGAATATTGTAAATGCACAAACAGTAATATCTCCACATTGCACGGTGCAATTCTGAAATTTTTAGCTTTTTCCTGTTAATCCTAGCATGATAAAGAAGATTCAAAGAGAGTGAGATGCCAGCTCCTTTCATTCAGTCAGTAGCTTCAAACATTTCTGGACGTTTTTCAATGGCAAAAATCAATGAATATTGTAAATGCACAAACAGTAATATCTCCACATTGCACGGTGCAATTCTGAAATTTTTAGCTTTTTCCTGTTAATCCTAGCATGATAAAGAAGATTCAAAGAGAGTGAGATGCCAGCTCCTTTCATTCAGTCAGTAGCTTCAAACATTTCTGGTATATGAAAAACATGTTTTTCAATGGCAAAAATCAATGAATATTGTAAATGCACAAACAGTAATATCTCCACATTGCACGGTGCAATTCTGAAATTTTTTGCTTTTTCCTGTTAATCCTAGCATGATAAAGAAGATTCAAAGAGAGTGAGATGCCAGCTCCTTTCATTCAGTCAGTAGCTTCAAACATTTCTGGACGTTTTTCAATGGCAAAAATCAATGAATATTGTAAATGCACAAACAGTAATATCTCCACATTGCACGGTGCAATTCTGAAATTTTTAGCTTTTTCCTGTTAATCCTAGCATGATAAAGAAGATTCAAAGAGAGTGAGATGCCAGCTCCTTTCATTCAGTCAGTAGCTTCAAACATTTCTGGACGTTTTTCAATGGCAAAAATCAATGAATATTGTAAATGCACAAACAGTAATATCTCCACATTGCACGGTGCAATTCTGAAATTTTTAGCTTTTTCCTGTTAATCCTAGCATGATAAAGAAGATTCAAAGAGAGTGAGATGCCAGCTCCTTTCATTCAGTCAGTAGCTTCAAACATTTCTGGTATATGAAAAACATGTTTTTCAATGGCAAAAATCAATGAATATTGTAAATGCACAAACAGTAATATCTCCACATTGCACGGTGCAATTCTGAAATTTTTAGCTTTTTCCTGTTAATCCTAGCATGATAAAGAAGATTCAAAGAGAGTGAGATGCCAGCTCCTTTCATTCAGTCAGTAGCTTCAAACATTTCTGGACGTTTTTCAATGGCAAAAATCAATGAATATTGTAAATGCACAAACAGTAATATCTCCACATTGCACGGTGCAATTCTGAAATTTTTAGCTTTTTCCTGCTAATCCTAGCATGATAAAGAAGATTCAAAGAGAGTGAGATGCCAGCTCCTTTCATTCAGTCAGTAGCTTCAAACATTTCTGGTATATGAAAAACATGTTTTTCAATGGCAAAAATCAATGAATATTGTAAATGCACAAACAGTAATATCTCCACATTGCACGGTGCAATTCTGAAATTTTTAGCTTTTTCCTGTTAATCCTAGCATGATAAAGAAGATTCAAAGAGAGTGAGATGCCAGCTCCTTTCATTCAGTCAGTAGCTTCAAACATTTCTGGTATATGAAAAACATGTTTTTCAATGGCAAAAATCAATGAATATTGTAAATGCACAAACAGTAATATCTCCACATTGCACGGTGCAATTCTGAAATTTTTAGCTTTTTCCTGTTAATCCTAGCATGATAAAGAAGATTCAAAGAGAGTGAGATGCCAGCTCCTTTCATTCAGTCAGTAGCTTCAAACATTTCTGGACGTTTTTCAATGGCAAAAATCAATGAATATTGTAAATGCACAAACAGTAATATCTCCACATTGCACGGTGCAATTCTGAAATTTTTAGCTTTTTCCTGTTAATCCTAGCATGATAAAGAAGATTCAAAGAGAGTGAGATGCCAGCTCCTTTCATTCAGTCAGTAGCTTCAAACATTTCTGGTATATGAAAAACATGTTTTTCAATGGCAAAAATCAATGAATATTGTAAATGCACAAACAGTAATATCTCCACATTGCACGGTGCAATTCTGAAATTTTTAGCTTTTTCCTGTTAATCCTAGCATGATAAAGAAGATTCAAAGAGAGTGAGATGCCAGCTCCTTTCATTCAGTCAGTAGCTTCAAACATTTCTGGTATATGAAAAACATGTTTTTCAATGGCAAAAATCAATGAATATTGTAAATGCACAAACAGTAATATCTCCACATTGCACGGTGCAATTCTGAAATTTTTTGCTTTTTCCTGTTAATCCTAGCATGATAAAGAAGATTCAAAGAGAGTGAGATGCCAGCTCCTTTCATTCAGTCAGTAGCTTCAAACATTTCTGGACGTTTTTCAATGGCAAAAATCAATGAATATTGTAAATGCACAAACAGTAATATCTCCACATTGCACGGTGCAATTCTGAAATTTTTAGCTTTTTCCTGTTAATCCTAGCATGATAAAGAAGATTCAAAGAGAGTGAGATGCCAGCTCCTTTCATTCAGTCAGTAGCTTCAAACATTTCTGGTATATGAAAAACATGTTTTTCAATGGCAAAAATCAATGAATATTGTAAATGCACAAACAGTAATATCTCCACATTGCACGGTGCAATTCTGAAATTTTTAGCTTTTTCCTGTTAATCCTAGCATGATAAAGAAGATTCAAAGAGAGTGAGATGCCAGCTCCTTTCATTCAGTCAGTAGCTTCAAACATTTCTGGACGTTTTTCAATGGCAAAAATCAATGAATATTGTAAATGCACAAACAGTAATATCTCCACATTGCACGGTGCAATTCTGAAATTTTTTGCTTTTTCCTGCTAATCCTAGCATGATAAAGAAGATTCAAAGAGAGTGAGATGCCAGCTCCTTTCATTCAGTCAGTAGCTTCAAACATTTCTGGTATATGAAAAACATGTTTTTCAATGGCAAAAATCAATGAATATTGTAAATGCACAAACAGTAATATCTCCACATTGCACGGTGCAATTCTGAAATTTTTAGCTTTTTCCTGTTAATCCTAGCATGATAAAGAAGATTCAAAGAGAGTGAGATGCCAGCTCCTTTCATTCAGTCAGTAGCTTCAAACATTTCTGGTATATGAAAAACATGTTTTTCAATGGCAAAAATCAATGAATATTGTAAATGCACAAACAGTAATATCTCCACATTGCACGGTGCAATTCTGAAATTTTTAGCTTTTTCCTGTTAATCCTAGCATGATAAAGAAGATTCAAAGAGAGTGAGATGCCAGCTCCTTTCATTCAGTCAGTAGCTTCAAACATTTCTGGACGTTTTTCAATGGCAAAAATCAATGAATATTGTAAATGCACAAACAGTAATATCTCCACATTGCACGGTGCAATTCTGAAATTTTTAGCTTTTTCCTGTTAATCCTAGCATGATAAAGAAGATTCAAAGAGAGTGAGATGCCAGCTCCTTTCATTCAGTCAGTAGCTTCAAACATTTCTGGACGTTTTTCAATGGCAAAAATCAATGAATATTGTAAATGCACAAACAGTAATATCTCCACATTGCACGGTGCAATTCTGAAATTTTTAGCTTTTTCCTGTTAATCCTAGCATGATAAAGAAGATTCAAAGAGAGTGAGATGCCAGCTCCTTTCATTCAGTCAGTAGCTTCAAACATTTCTGGACGTTTTTCAATGGCAAAAATCAATGAATATTGTAAATGCACAAACAGTAATATCTCCACATTGCACGGTGCAATTCTGAAATTTTTAGCTTTTTCCTGTTAATCCTAGCATGATAAAGAAGATTCAAAGAGAGTGAGATGCCAGCTCCTTTCATTCAGTCAGTAGCTTCAAACATTTCTGGTATATGAAAAACATGTTTTTCAATGGCAAAAATCAATGAATATTGTAAATGCACAAACAGTAATATCTCCACATTGCACGGTGCAATTCTGAAATTTTTAGCTTTTTCCTGTTAATCCTAGCATGATAAAGAAGATTCAAAGAGAGTGAGATGCCAGCTCCTTTCATTCAGTCAGTAGCTTCAAACATTTCTGGTATATGAAAAACATGTTTTTCAATGGCAAAAATCAATGAATATTGTAAATGCACAAACAGTAATATCTCCACATTGCACGGTGCAATTCTGAAATTTTTTGCTTTTTCCTGTTAATCCTAGCATGATAAAGAAGATTCAAAGAGAGTGAGATGCCAGCTCCTTTCATTCAGTCAGTAGCTTCAAACATTTCTGGACGTTTTTCAATGGCAAAAATCAATGAATATTGTAAATGCACAAACAGTAATATCTCCACATTGCACGGTGCAATTCTGAAATTTTTAGCTTTTTCCTGTTAATCCTAGCATGATAAAGAAGATTCAAAGAGAGTGAGATGCCAGCTCCTTTCATTCAGTCAGTAGCTTCAAACATTTCTGGTATATGAAAAACATGTTTTTCAATGGCAAAAATCAATGAATATTGTAAATGCACAAACAGTAATATCTCCACATTGCACGGTGCAATTCTGAAATTTTTAGCTTTTTCCTGTTAATCCTAGCATGATAAAGAAGATTCAAAGAGAGTGAGATGCCAGCTCCTTTCATTCAGTCAGTAGCTTCAAACATTTCTGGACGTTTTTCAATGGCAAAAATCAATGAATATTGTAAATGCACAAACAGTAATATCTCCACATTGCACGGTGCAATTCTGAAATTTTTAGCTTTTTCCTGTTAATCCTAGCATGATAAAGAAGATTCAAAGAGAGTGAGATGCCAGCTCCTTTCATTCAGTCAGTAGCTTCAAACATTTCTGGTATATGAAAAACATGTTTTTCAATGGCAAAAATCAATGAATATTGTAAATGCACAAACAGTAATATCTCCACATTGCACGGTGCAATTCTGAAATTTTTAGCTTTTTCCTGTTAATCCTAGCATGATAAAGAAGATTCAAAGAGAGTGAGATGCCAGCTCCTTTCATTCAGTCAGTAGCTTCAAACATTTCTGGTATATGAAAAACATGTTTTTCAATGGCAAAAATCAATGAATATTGTAAATGCACAAACAGTAATATCTCCACATTGCACGGTGCAATTCTGAAATTTTTAGCTTTTTCCTGTTAATCCTAGCATGATAAAGAAGATTCAAAGAGAGTGAGATGCCAGCTCCTTTCATTCAGTCAGTAGCTTCAAACATTTCTGGACGTTTTTCAATGGCAAAAATCAATGAATATTGTAAATGCACAAACAGTAATATCTCCACATTGCACGGTGCAATTCTGAAATTTTTAGCTTTTTCCTGTTAATCCTAGCATGATAAAGAAGATTCAAAGAGAGTGAGATGCCAGCTCCTTTCATTCAGTCAGTAGCTTCAAACATTTCTGGTATATGAAAAACATGTTTTTCAATGGCAAAAATCAATGAATATTGTAAATGCACAAACAGTAATATCTCCACATTGCACGGTGCAATTCTGAAATTTTTAGCTTTTTCCTGTTAATCCTAGCATGATAAAGAAGATTCAAAGAGAGTGAGATGCCAGCTCCTTTCATTCAGTCAGTAGCTTCAAACATTTCTGGACGTTTTTCAATGGCAAAAATCAATGAATATTGTAAATGCACAAACAGTAATATCTCCACATTGCACGGTGCAATTCTGAAATTTTTAGCTTTTTCCTGTTAATCCTAGCATGATAAAGAAGATTCAAAGAGAGTGAGATGCCAGCTCCTTTCATTCAGTCAGTAGCTTCAAACATTTCTGGTATATGAAAAACATGTTTTTCAATGGCAAAAATCAATGAATATTGTAAATGCACAAACAGTAATATCTCCACATTGCACGGTGCAATTCTGAAATTTTTAGCTTTTTCCTGTTAATCCTAGCATGATAAAGAAGATTCAAAGAGAGTGAGATGCCAGCTCCTTTCATTCAGTCAGTAGCTTCAAACATTTCTGGTATATGAAAAACATGTTTTTCAATGGCAAAAATCAATGAATATTGTAAATGCACAAACAGTAATATCTCCACATTGCACGGTGCAATTCTGAAATTTTTAGCTTTTTCCTGTTAATCCTAGCATGATAAAGAAGATTCAAAGAGAGTGAGATGCCAGCTCCTTTCATTCAGTCAGTAGCTTCAAACATTTCTGGACGTTTTTCAATGGCAAAAATCAATGAATATTGTAAATGCACAAACAGTAATATCTCCACATTGCACGGTGCAATTCTGAAATTTTTAGCTTTTTCCTGTTAATCCTAGCATGATAAAGAAGATTCAAAGAGAGTGAGATGCCAGCTCCTTTCATTCAGTCAGTAGCTTCAAACATTTCTGGACGTTTTTCAATGGCAAAAATCAATGAATATTGTAAATGCACAAACAGTAATATCTCCACATTGCACGGTGCAATTCTGAAATTTTTAGCTTTTTCCTGTTAATCCTAGCATGATAAAGAAGATTCAAAGAGAGTGAGATGCCAGCTCCTTTCATTCAGTCAGTAGCTTCAAACATTTCTGGTATATGAAAAACATGTTTTTCAATGGCAAAAATCAATGAATATTGTAAATGCACAAACAGTAATATCTCCACATTGCACGGTGCAATTCTGAAATTTTTAGCTTTTTCCTGTTAATCCTAGCATGATAAAGAAGATTCAAAGAGAGTGAGATGCCAGCTCCTTTCATTCAGTCAGTAGCTTCAAACATTTCTGGACGTTTTTCAATGGCAAAAATCAATGAATATTGTAAATGCACAAACAGTAATATCTCCACATTGCACGGTGCAATTCTGAAATTTTTAGCTTTTTCCTGTTAATCCTAGCATGATAAAGAAGATTCAAAGAGAGTGAGATGCCAGCTCCTTTCATTCAGTCAGTAGCTTCAAACATTTCTGGACGTTTTTCAATGGCAAAAATCAATGAATATTGTAAATGCACAAACAGTAATATCTCCACATTGCACGGTGCAATTCTGAAATTTTTAGCTTTTTCCTGTTAATCCTAGCATGATAAAGAAGATTCAAAGAGAGTGAGATGCCAGCTCCTTTCATTCAGTCAGTAGCTTCAAACATTTCTGGTATATGAAAAACATGTTTTTCAATGGCAAAAATCAATGAATATTGTAAATGCACAAACAGTAATATCTCCACATTGCACGGTGCAATTCTGAAATTTTTAGCTTTTTCCTGTTAATCCTAGCATGATAAAGAAGATTCAAAGAGAGTGAGATGCCAGCTCCTTTCATTCAGTCAGTAGCTTCAAACATTTCTGGACGTTTTTCAATGGCAAAAATCAATGAATATTGTAAATGCACAAACAGTAATATCTCCACATTGCACGGTGCAATTCTGAAATTTTTAGCTTTTTCCTGTTAATCCTAGCATGATAAAGAAGATTCAAAGAGAGTGAGATGCCAGCTCCTTTCATTCAGTCAGTAGCTTCAAACATTTCTGGTATATGAAAAACATGTTTTTCAATGGCAAAAATCAATGAATATTGTAAATGCACAAACAGTAATATCTCCACATTGCACGGTGCAATTCTGAAATTTTTAGCTTTTTCCTGTTAATCCTAGCATGATAAAGAAGATTCAAAGAGAGTGAGATGCCAGCTCCTTTCATTCAGTCAGTAGCTTCAAACATTTCTGGACGTTTTTCAATGGCAAAAATCAATGAATATTGTAAATGCACAAACAGTAATATCTCCACATTGCACGGTGCAATTCTGAAATTTTTAGCTTTTTCCTGTTAATCCTAGCATGATAAAGAAGATTCAAAGAGAGTGAGATGCCAGCTCCTTTCATTCAGTCAGTAGCTTCAAACATTTCTGGTATATGAAAAACATGTTTTTCAATGGCAAAAATCAATGAATATTGTAAATGCACAAACAGTAATATCTCCACATTGCACGGTGCAATTCTGAAATTTTTAGCTTTTTCCTGTTAATCCTAGCATGATAAAGAAGATTCAAAGAGAGTGAGATGCCAGCTCCTTTCATTCAGTCAGTAGCTTCAAACATTTCTGGTATATGAAAAACATGTTTTTCAATGGCAAAAATCAATGAATATTGTAAATGCACAAACAGTAATATCTCCACATTGCACGGTGCAATTCTGAAATTTTTAGCTTTTTCCTGTTAATCCTAGCATGATAAAGAAGATTCAAAGAGAGTGAGATGCCAGCTCCTTTCATTCAGTCAGTAGCTTCAAACATTTCTGGACGTTTTTCAATGGCAAAAATCAATGAATATTGTAAATGCACAAACAGTAATATCTCCACATTGCACGGTGCAATTCTGAAATTTTTAGCTTTTTCCTGTTAATCCTAGCATGATAAAGAAGATTCAAAGAGAGTGAGATGCCAGCTCCTTTCATTCAGTCAGTAGCTTCAAACATTTCTGGTATATGAAAAACATGTTTTTCAATGGCAAAAATCAATGAATATTGTAAATGCACAAACAGTAATATCTCCACATTGCACGGTGCAATTCTGAAATTTTTTGCTTTTTCCTGCTAATCCTAGCATGATAAAGAAGATTCAAAGAGAGTGAGATCTAAATAAACCCACCCGCTTTATGGCCCGCCTAGTCAAATGTAAAAGAGCAATTAATAGAATAGATAAAATAAAAAACAATAGTGGAATAACGTTTTGCCACCCTAAAGATATAGTGAACCAGTTTGCAAATTTTTACAAAAAACTCTACAACATCAAAACTGATCCTCTAATTTCCCATCCTCACCCAGATGCAATCAACAAATTTTTATCCTCCATTAACCTACCGAAATTGAGCCCTCTGGATCACGAGTCATTGAATAAGCCTTTTTCTAACCTTGAAATTATTAACACAATAAAGCAACTTAAAGATTTCAAGGCTCCGGGTCCAGATGGGTTCATCAATGAGTATTATAAAACTTTTTGTGACCTACTTTCTTCCCCTCTCACGAAAATTTTCAATCATGCTTCCTCAATAAGCTCCTTCCCCTCAGAAATGCTGGAAGCCACCATTACCCTAATACCCAAGTCTAAGGATGAGAGAGATAATGTTAAAAATTATAGGCCCATTTCGCTAATTAACACTGATATTAAGATATATTCGAAAATTCTGGCCAATCGTTTATCGACTATTCTCCCATCTCTCATCAACGATGATCAGATTGGCTTCGTTGGTGGGAGGCAAGCAACTGATGGCTCTAGAAGACTTCTGAATATTATTAAGGTGATAAATACGGCGAAACTCCCAACTTCATTGCTTGCTTTAGACGCTGAAAAAGCTTTCGACAGGTTAAATTGGCTATACCTTAAACTCACCCTTATTAAATTCGGTTTTGATAACAAATTTCTCTCTTCAATTATGGCCCTCTATTCTAACCCCCAAGCAAAAATTTATGTTAACAATTATCTCTCAAATCCAATCCCTATCACAAATGGTACTAGACAGGGTTGCCCACTTTCCCCCCTTCTCTTTGTCCTGGCTATGGAGCCTTTGGCACAGAGGATTAGAGAAAACACTGACATTAGGGGGATTTCTACCCCATCTCGAGAATTTAAAATTGGCCTCTTTGCAGATGATGTTATGCTTTCCTTGCTGGACCCAGTAAATTCGGTTGCGGAAGTTTCGAAGGTTCTAGAACTATTCTCTCAGATTTCTTATTTTAAGATCAATAATGAGAAGTCTAAACTTTTAAACATTAATCTGGACCGACAGACGAGAGAGGTTTTACACTCGAGATTTTCCTTCGGTTTGGCTAAACGCAATCTGACTTATTTGGGGATCAGTATTGGTAAAACTATTAACTCAACAATTTCTGACAACCTGGTTCTGATTGAGGATATCGTCCGTGGAGATTTGATGGAATTTTTGAAAAGAGATTTGTCATGGTGGGGTAGAGTCCTCTCTATTAAGATGTTTGTTCTACCCAAAATCTTGTATTTTTTCCGCAACTTACCTTTAACTATTTCTCACATCTTTATTCAAAAAATTCAAAATCAGATTAATTCCTATGTCTGGGATAATAAACGTGCGAGGATATCTGCAGATATATTGTACAAGAATAAGTGCAACGGAGGTCTGAGCCACCCTAATATTTCCGCTTACTATTTGGCAAACCTCATCAAACAGAGCAGTAATTGGTTTAATTCTGACAGTCCCCCAGCTTGGATGACTCTGGAGACCTTCTTAAATAATGGTTCTTCTCCCCGTGAATTGTTACTTAGGCATCTCTTTAAACAGTGCACTCATGATTCTTCCCATCCTATTTTCCAGGCGATTATTGACGCCTGGAAAAAAATCGCCAAAAGAAAGAAAAAGAGTCCCCTAAGAGATTCTGATAGGGATAAATTTTCTTTTGTCAAAAATTTTCCAATTGGTTTTGTTGCTGATCTGTATAACTCTTCCATTCCAGATCAGTGGGACAATAAAGGGTTAAGGAAAATTGGAGACTTCTATGAAGCTTCTGCCTTTATTCCTTTCCAAACTCTTAAAAAAAGATTCAACTTACCTTCCTCTGATTTCTTTTTATACTCTCATTTAAAGAGCATTATTCTGGAATTTATTTCTGGTAAACTTATTGTTTCTGAAACCTCGGTGAACCTGTTAAGCAACCCATCTCACAAAATTTTTTGGAGCCTGAGACACATATATAACAGCTTCAATAATGATCTTTCCTTCCAAAAACACCTCTACATGATACGCTGGGAAAAAGATCTAAAACTCAATTTCCAATCCGATCAATGGGAGAGTGCTGTTCTTTTTTCTCAGGCCTCTAATATATCTATGCCCTTACAAGAGGCTTACTTCAAAATTCTAACCAGATGGTATTACACTCCAATCAGGCTTCACCATATAAAGCCCAGCAACTCTCCCCTTTGTTGGAGGGAGTGCGGCCTTAGGGGAGATCTTTTACATCTCTTTTGGAGCTGCCCTAAAATCCGGAATCTATGGGCTCAGATCTCTTCTTTGGTAGATGACCTTTTAGGCAGACCTGTAATATTGACCCCTCAAATGGCTTTACTATCCTTAGATCTTGAACCATATAAGTCGTTTGAAAGATCTTTGGTGATTCACTTATTTTCAGTGTGTAAGAACGCATTGGCTTTTTATTGGAGAAAGTCACATGTCCCCACTTTGGAGGACTTAGTTGATAAGATGAATCTCCATAGAATATTTGAACTCAGATTTGCCCTTATCAACAATAATTTACTTAAATTTTCTAGGAAGTGGGATATTTGGCTCACTAAATTCCCTCAACCCTCTCATAACGCTGGAACATCTTAATGTGTGTCGTGTTTAGCTCATTAATATGTTTAATTTTTGCTAATGATAGTAATGTGTGTTTAAAGTGTTCAAATTTCTGTATTATCGTATATACTATTTGACGAACAAATTTCTCCCATCTTTCCTGATTATCCATTCCCGTTTGTTCCCTTTCCCTTTCCCTTCCCTCAGAATTTTTCCCTTATTATGAATATTCTTTTGTCACTACTTTTATGCCACGTGTGTTATTCCCCTGTTAAATTGTTTATTAAAAATAAAAAAAATATGGTAAAACAAAGAGAGTGAGATGCCAGCTCCTTTCATTCAGTCAGTAGCTTCAAACATTTCTGGTATATGAAAAACATGTTTTTCAATGGCAAAAATCAATGAATATTGTAAATGCACAAACAGTAATATCTCCACATTGCACGGTGCAATTCTGAAATTTTTAGCTTTTTCCTGTTAATCCTAGCATGATAAAGAAGATTCAAAGAGAGTGAGATGCCAGCTCCTTTCATTCAGTCAGTAGCTTCAAACATTTCTGGACGTTTTTCAATGGCAAAAATCAATGAATATTGTAAATGCACAAACAGTAATATCTCCACATTGCACGGTGCAATTCTGAAATTTTTAGCTTTTTCCTGTTAATCCTAGCATGATAAAGAAGATTCAAAGAGAGTGAGATGCCAGCTCCTTTCATTCAGTCAGTAGCTTCAAACATTTCTGGTATATGAAAAACATGTTTTTCAATGGCAAAAATCAATGAATATTGTAAATGCACAAACAGTAATATCTCCACATTGCACGGTGCAATTCTGAAATTTTTAGCTTTTTCCTGTTAATCCTAGCATGATAAAGAAGATTCAAAGAGAGTGAGATGCCAGCTCCTTTCATTCAGTCAGTAGCTTCAAACATTTCTGGACGTTTTTCAATGGCAAAAATCAATGAATATTGTAAATGCACAAACAGTAATATCTCCACATTGCACGGTGCAATTCTGAAATTTTTAGCTTTATCCTGTTAATCCTAGCATGATAAAGAAGATTCAAAGAGAGTGAGATGCCAGCTCCTTTCATTCAGTCAGTAGCTTCAAACATTTCTGGACGTTTTTCAATGGCAAAAATCAATGAATATTGTAAATGCACAAACAGTAATATCTCCACATTGCACGGTGCAATTCTGAAATTTTTAGCTTTTTCCTGTTAATCCTAGCATGATAAAGAAGATTCAAAGAGAGTGAGATGCCAGCTCCTTTCATTCAGTCAGTAGCTTCAAACATTTCTGGTATATGAAAAACATGTTTTTCAATGGCAAAAATCAATGAATATTGTAAATGCACAAACAGTAATATCTCCACATTGCACGGTGCAATTCTGAAATTTTTAGCTTTTTCCTGTTAATCCTAGCATGATAAAGAAGATTCAAAGAGAGTGAGATGCCAGCTCCTTTCATTCAGTCAGTAGCTTCAAACATTTCTGGACGTTTTTCAATGGCAAAAATCAATGAATATTGTAAATGCACAAACAGTAATATCTCCACATTGCACGGTGCAATTCTGAAATTTTTAGCTTTTTCCTGTTAATCCTAGCATGATAAAGAAGATTCAAAGAGAGTGAGATGCCAGCTCCTTTCATTCAGTCAGTAGCTTCAAACATTTCTGGACGTTTTTCAATGGCAAAAATCAATGAATATTGTAAATGCACAAACAGTAATATCTCCACATTGCACGGTGCAATTCTGAAATTTTTAGCTTTTTCCTGTTAATCCTAGCATGATAAAGAAGATTCAAAGAGAGTGAGATGCCAGCTCCTTTCATTCAGTCAGTAGCTTCAAACATTTCTGGTATATGAAAAACATGTTTTTCAATGGCAAAAATCAATGAATATTGTAAATGCACAAACAGTAATATCTCCACATTGCACGGTGCAATTCTGAAATTTTTAGCTTTTTCCTGTTAATCCTAGCATGATAAAGAAGATTCAAAGAGAGTGAGATGCCAGCTCCTTTCATTCAGTCAGTAGCTTCAAACATTTCTGGACGTTTTTCAATGGCAAAAATCAATGAATATTGTAAATGCACAAACAGTAATATCTCCACATTGCACGGTGCAATTCTGAAATTTTTAGCTTTTTCCTGCTAATCCTAGCATGATAAAGAAGATTCAAAGAGAGTGAGATGCCAGCTCCTTTCATTCAGTCAGTAGCTTCAAACATTTCTGGTATATGAAAAACATGTTTTTCAATGGCAAAAATCAATGAATATTGTAAATGCACAAACAGTAATATCTCCACATTGCACGGTGCAATTCTGAAATTTTTAGCTTTTTCCTGTTAATCCTAGCATGATAAAGAAGATTCAAAGAGAGTGAGATGCCAGCTCCTTTCATTCAGTCAGTAGCTTCAAACATTTCTGGTATATGAAAAACATGTTTTTCAATGGCAAAAATCAATGAATATTGTAAATGCACAAACAGTAATATCTCCACATTGCACGGTGCAATTCTGAAATTTTTAGCTTTTTCCTGTTAATCCTAGCATGATAAAGAAGATTCAAAGAGAGTGAGATGCCAGCTCCTTTCATTCAGTCAGTAGCTTCAAACATTTCTGGACGTTTTTCAATGGCAAAAATCAATGAATATTGTAAATGCACAAACAGTAATATCTCCACATTGCACGGTGCAATTCTGAAATTTTTAGCTTTTTCCTGTTAATCCTAGCATGATAAAGAAGATTCAAAGAGAGTGAGATGCCAGCTCCTTTCATTCAGTCAGTAGCTTCAAACATTTCTGGTATATGAAAAACATGTTTTTCAATGGCAAAAATCAATGAATATTGTAAATGCACAAACAGTAATATCTCCACATTGCACGGTGCAATTCTGAAATTTTTAGCTTTTTCCTGTTAATCCTAGCATGATAAAGAAGATTCAAAGAGAGTGAGATGCCAGCTCCTTTCATTCAGTCAGTAGCTTCAAACATTTCTGGTATATGAAAAACATGTTTTTCAATGGCAAAAATCAATGAATATTGTAAATGCACAAACAGTAATATCTCCACATTGCACGGTGCAATTCTGAAATTTTTAGCTTTTTCCTGTTAATCCTAGCATGATAAAGAAGATTCAAAGAGAGTGAGATGCCAGCTCCTTTCATTCAGTCAGTAGCTTCAAACATTTCTGGACGTTTTTCAATGGCAAAAATCAATGAATATTGTAAATGCACAAACAGTAATATCTCCACATTGCACGGTGCAATTCTGAAATTTTTAGCTTTTTCCTGTTAATCCTAGCATGATAAAGAAGATTCAAAGAGAGTGAGATGCCAGCTCCTTTCATTCAGTCAGTAGCTTCAAACATTTCTGGTATATGAAAAACATGTTTTTCAATGGCAAAAATCAATGAATATTGTAAATGCACAAACAGTAATATCTCCACATTGCACGGTGCAATTCTGAAATTTTTAGCTTTTTCCTGTTAATCCTAGCATGATAAAGAAGATTCAAAGAGAGTGAGATGCCAGCTCCTTTCATTCAGTCAGTAGCTTCAAACATTTCTGGACGTTTTTCAATGGCAAAAATCAATGAATATTGTAAATGCACAAACAGTAATATCTCCACATTGCACGGTGCAATTCTGAAATTTTTAGCTTTTTCCTGCTAATCCTAGCATGATAAAGAAGATTCAAAGAGAGTGAGATGCCAGCTCCTTTCATTCAGTCAGTAGCTTCAAACATTTCTGGTATATGAAAAACATGTTTTTCAATGGCAAAAATCAATGAATATTGTAAATGCACAAACAGTAATATCTCCACATTGCACGGTGCAATTCTGAAATTTTTAGCTTTTTCCTGTTAATCCTAGCATGATAAAGAAGATTCAAAGAGAGTGAGATGCCAGCTCCTTTCATTCAGTCAGTAGCTTCAAACATTTCTGGTATATGAAAAACATGTTTTTCAATGGCAAAAATCAATGAATATTGTAAATGCACAAACAGTAATATCTCCACATTGCACGGTGCAATTCTGAAATTTTTAGCTTTTTCCTGTTAATCCTAGCATGATAAAGAAGATTCAAAGAGAGTGAGATGCCAGCTCCTTTCATTCAGTCAGTAGCTTCAAACATTTCTGGACGTTTTTCAATGGCAAAAATCAATGAATATTGTAAATGCACAAACAGTAATATCTCCACATTGCACGGTGCAATTCTGAAATTTTTAGCTTTTTCCTGTTAATCCTAGCATGATAAAGAAGATTCAAAGAGAGTGAGATGCCAGCTCCTTTCATTCAGTCAGTAGCTTCAAACATTTCTGGTATATGAAAAACATGTTTTTCAATGGCAAAAATCAATGAATATTGTAAATGCACAAACAGTAATATCTCCACATTGCACGGTGCAATTCTGAAATTTTTAGCTTTTTCCTGTTAATCCTAGCATGATAAAGAAGATTCAAAGAGAGTGAGATGCCAGCTCCTTTCATTCAGTCAGTAGCTTCAAACATTTCTGGTATATGAAAAACATGTTTTTCAATGGCAAAAATCAATGAATATTGTAAATGCACAAACAGTAATATCTCCACATTGCACGGTGCAATTCTGAAATTTTTTGCTTTTTCCTGTTAATCCTAGCATGATAAAGAAGATTCAAAGAGAGTGAGATGCCAGCTCCTTTCATTCAGTCAGTAGCTTCAAACATTTCTGGACGTTTTTCAATGGCAAAAATCAATGAATATTGTAAATGCACAAACAGTAATATCTCCACATTGCACGGTGCAATTCTGAAATTTTTAGCTTTTTCCTGTTAATCCTAGCATGATAAAGAAGATTCAAAGAGAGTGAGATGCCAGCTCCTTTCATTCAGTCAGTAGCTTCAAACATTTCTGGTATATGAAAAACATGTTTTTCAATGGCAAAAATCAATGAATATTGTAAATGCACAAACAGTAATATCTCCACATTGCACGGTGCAATTCTGAAATTTTTAGCTTTTTCCTGTTAATCCTAGCATGATAAAGAAGATTCAAAGAGAGTGAGATGCCAGCTCCTTTCATTCAGTCAGTAGCTTCAAACATTTCTGGACGTTTTTCAATGGCAAAAATCAATGAATATTGTAAATGCACAAACAGTAATATCTCCACATTGCACGGTGCAATTCTGAAATTTTTTGCTTTTTCCTGCTAATCCTAGCATGATAAAGAAGATTCAAAGAGAGTGAGATGCCAGCTCCTTTCATTCAGTCAGTAGCTTCAAACATTTCTGGTATATGAAAAACATGTTTTTCAATGGCAAAAATCAATGAATATTGTAAATGCACAAACAGTAATATCTCCACATTGCACGGTGCAATTCTGAAATTTTTAGCTTTTTCCTGTTAATCCTAGCATGATAAAGAAGATTCAAAGAGAGTGAGATGCCAGCTCCTTTCATTCAGTCAGTAGCTTCAAACATTTCTGGTATATGAAAAACATGTTTTTCAATGGCAAAAATCAATGAATATTGTAAATGCACAAACAGTAATATCTCCACATTGCACGGTGCAATTCTGAAATTTTTAGCTTTTTCCTGTTAATCCTAGCATGATAAAGAAGATTCAAAGAGAGTGAGATGCCAGCTCCTTTCATTCAGTCAGTAGCTTCAAACATTTCTGGACGTTTTTCAATGGCAAAAATCAATGAATATTGTAAATGCACAAACAGTAATATCTCCACATTGCACGGTGCAATTCTGAAATTTTTAGCTTTTTCCTGTTAATCCTAGCATGATAAAGAAGATTCAAAGAGAGTGAGATGCCAGCTCCTTTCATTCAGTCAGTAGCTTCAAACATTTCTGGACGTTTTTCAATGGCAAAAATCAATGAATATTGTAAATGCACAAACAGTAATATCTCCACATTGCACGGTGCAATTCTGAAATTTTTAGCTTTTTCCTGTTAATCCTAGCATGATAAAGAAGATTCAAAGAGAGTGAGATGCCAGCTCCTTTCATTCAGTCAGTAGCTTCAAACATTTCTGGACGTTTTTCAATGGCAAAAATCAATGAATATTGTAAATGCACAAACAGTAATATCTCCACATTGCACGGTGCAATTCTGAAATTTTTAGCTTTTTCCTGTTAATCCTAGCATGATAAAGAAGATTCAAAGAGAGTGAGATGCCAGCTCCTTTCATTCAGTCAGTAGCTTCAAACATTTCTGGTATATGAAAAACATGTTTTTCAATGGCAAAAATCAATGAATATTGTAAATGCACAAACAGTAATATCTCCACATTGCACGGTGCAATTCTGAAATTTTTAGCTTTTTCCTGTTAATCCTAGCATGATAAAGAAGATTCAAAGAGAGTGAGATGCCAGCTCCTTTCATTCAGTCAGTAGCTTCAAACATTTCTGGTATATGAAAAACATGTTTTTCAATGGCAAAAATCAATGAATATTGTAAATGCACAAACAGTAATATCTCCACATTGCACGGTGCAATTCTGAAATTTTTTGCTTTTTCCTGTTAATCCTAGCATGATAAAGAAGATTCAAAGAGAGTGAGATGCCAGCTCCTTTCATTCAGTCAGTAGCTTCAAACATTTCTGGACGTTTTTCAATGGCAAAAATCAATGAATATTGTAAATGCACAAACAGTAATATCTCCACATTGCACGGTGCAATTCTGAAATTTTTAGCTTTTTCCTGTTAATCCTAGCATGATAAAGAAGATTCAAAGAGAGTGAGATGCCAGCTCCTTTCATTCAGTCAGTAGCTTCAAACATTTCTGGTATATGAAAAACATGTTTTTCAATGGCAAAAATCAATGAATATTGTAAATGCACAAACAGTAATATCTCCACATTGCACGGTGCAATTCTGAAATTTTTAGCTTTTTCCTGTTAATCCTAGCATGATAAAGAAGATTCAAAGAGAGTGAGATGCCAGCTCCTTTCATTCAGTCAGTAGCTTCAAACATTTCTGGACGTTTTTCAATGGCAAAAATCAATGAATATTGTAAATGCACAAACAGTAATATCTCCACATTGCACGGTGCAATTCTGAAATTTTTAGCTTTTTCCTGTTAATCCTAGCATGATAAAGAAGATTCAAAGAGAGTGAGATGCCAGCTCCTTTCATTCAGTCAGTAGCTTCAAACATTTCTGGTATATGAAAAACATGTTTTTCAATGGCAAAAATCAATGAATATTGTAAATGCACAAACAGTAATATCTCCACATTGCACGGTGCAATTCTGAAATTTTTAGCTTTTTCCTGTTAATCCTAGCATGATAAAGAAGATTCAAAGAGAGTGAGATGCCAGCTCCTTTCATTCAGTCAGTAGCTTCAAACATTTCTGGTATATGAAAAACATGTTTTTCAATGGCAAAAATCAATGAATATTGTAAATGCACAAACAGTAATATCTCCACATTGCACGGTGCAATTCTGAAATTTTTAGCTTTTTCCTGTTAATCCTAGCATGATAAAGAAGATTCAAAGAGAGTGAGATGCCAGCTCCTTTCATTCAGTCAGTAGCTTCAAACATTTCTGGACGTTTTTCAATGGCAAAAATCAATGAATATTGTAAATGCACAAACAGTAATATCTCCACATTGCACGGTGCAATTCTGAAATTTTTAGCTTTTTCCTGTTAACCCTAGCATGATAAAGAAGATTCAAAGAGAGTGAGATGCCAGCTCCTTTCATTCAGTCAGTAGCTTCAAACATTTCTGGTATATGAAAAACATGTTTTTCAATGGCAAAAATCAATGAATATTGTAAATGCACAAACAGTAATATCTCCACATTGCACGGTGCAATTCTGAAATTTTTAGCTTTTTCCTGTTAATCCTAGCATGATAAAGAAGATTCAAAGAGAGTGAGATGCCAGCTCCTTTCATTCAGTCAGTAGCTTCAAACATTTCTGGACGTTTTTCAATGGCAAAAATCAATGAATATTGTAAATGCACAAACAGTAATATCTCCACATTGCACGGTGCAATTCTGAAATTTTTAGCTTTTTCCTGTTAATCCTAGCATGATAAAGAAGATTCAAAGAGAGTGAGATGCCAGCTCCTTTCATTCAGTCAGTAGCTTCAAACATTTCTGGTATATGAAAAACATGTTTTTCAATGGCAAAAATCAATGAATATTGTAAATGCACAAACAGTAATATCTCCACATTGCACGGTGCAATTCTGAAATTTTTAGCTTTTTCCTGTTAATCCTAGCATGATAAAGAAGATTCAAAGAGAGTGAGATGCCAGCTCCTTTCATTCAGTCAGTAGCTTCAAACATTTCTGGTATATGAAAAACATGTTTTTCAATGGCAAAAATCAATGAATATTGTAAATGCACAAACAGTAATATCTCCACATTGCACGGTGCAATTCTGAAATTTTTAGCTTTTTCCTGTTAATCCTAGCATGATAAAGAAGATTCAAAGAGAGTGAGATGCCAGCTCCTTTCATTCAGTCAGTAGCTTCAAACATTTCTGGACGTTTTTCAATGGCAAAAATCAATGAATATTGTAAATGCACAAACAGTAATATCTCCACATTGCACGGTGCAATTCTGAAATTTTTAGCTTTTTCCTGTTAATCCTAGCATGATAAAGAAGATTCAAAGAGAGTGAGATGCCAGCTCCTTTCATTCAGTCAGTAGCTTCAAACATTTCTGGACGTTTTTCAATGGCAAAAATCAATGAATATTGTAAATGCACAAACAGTAATATCTCCACATTGCACGGTGCAATTCTGAAATTTTTAGCTTTTTCCTGTTAATCCTAGCATGATAAAGAAGATTCAAAGAGAGTGAGATGCCAGCTCCTTTCATTCAGTCAGTAGCTTCAAACATTTCTGGTATATGAAAAACATGTTTTTCAATGGCAAAAATCAATGAATATTGTAAATGCACAAACAGTAATATCTCCACATTGCACGGTGCAATTCTGAAATTTTTAGCTTTTTCCTGTTAATCCTAGCATGATAAAGAAGATTCAAAGAGAGTGAGATGCCAGCTCCTTTCATTCAGTCAGTAGCTTCAAACATTTCTGGACGTTTTTCAATGGCAAAAATCAATGAATATTGTAAATGCACAAACAGTAATATCTCCACATTGCACGGTGCAATTCTGAAATTTTTAGCTTTTTCCTGTTAATCCTAGCATGATAAAGAAGATTCAAAGAGAGTGAGATGCCAGCTCCTTTCATTCAGTCAGTAGCTTCAAACATTTCTGGACGTTTTTCAATGGCAAAAATCAATGAATATTGTAAATGCACAAACAGTAATATCTCCACATTGCACGGTGCAATTCTGAAATTTTTAGCTTTTTCCTGTTAATCCTAGCATGATAAAGAAGATTCAAAGAGAGTGAGATGCCAGCTCCTTTCATTCAGTCAGTAGCTTCAAACATTTCTGGTATATGAAAAACATGTTTTTCAATGGCAAAAATCAATGAATATTGTAAATGCACAAACAGTAATATCTCCACATTGCACGGTGCAATTCTGAAATTTTTAGCTTTTTCCTGTTAATCCTAGCATGATAAAGAAGATTCAAAGAGAGTGAGATGCCAGCTCCTTTCATTCAGTCAGTAGCTTCAAACATTTCTGGACGTTTTTCAATGGCAAAAATCAATGAATATTGTAAATGCACAAACAGTAATATCTCCACATTGCACGGTGCAATTCTGAAATTTTTAGCTTTTTCCTGTTAATCCTAGCATGATAAAGAAGATTCAAAGAGAGTGAGATGCCAGCTCCTTTCATTCAGTCAGTAGCTTCAAACATTTCTGGTATATGAAAAACATGTTTTTCAATGGCAAAAATCAATGAATATTGTAAATGCACAAACAGTAATATCTCCACATTGCACGGTGCAATTCTGAAATTTTTAGCTTTTTCCTGTTAATCCTAGCATGATAAAGAAGATTCAAAGAGAGTGAGATGCCAGCTCCTTTCATTCAGTCAGTAGCTTCAAACATTTCTGGACGTTTTTCAATGGCAAAAATCAATGAATATTGTAAATGCACAAACAGTAATATCTCCACATTGCACGGTGCAATTCTGAAATTTTTAGCTTTTTCCTGTTAATCCTAGCATGATAAAGAAGATTCAAAGAGAGTGAGATGCCAGCTCCTTTCATTCAGTCAGTAGCTTCAAACATTTCTGGTATATGAAAAACATGTTTTTCAATGGCAAAAATCAATGAATATTGTAAATGCACAAACAGTAATATCTCCACATTGCACGGTGCAATTCTGAAATTTTTAGCTTTTTCCTGTTAATCCTAGCATGATAAAGAAGATTCAAAGAGAGTGAGATGCCAGCTCCTTTCATTCAGTCAGTAGCTTCAAACATTTCTGGTATATGAAAAACATGTTTTTCAATGGCAAAAATCAATGAATATTGTAAATGCACAAACAGTAATATCTCCACATTGCACGGTGCAATTCTGAAATTTTTAGCTTTTTCCTGTTAATCCTAGCATGATAAAGAAGATTCAAAGAGAGTGAGATGCCAGCTCCTTTCATTCAGTCAGTAGCTTCAAACATTTCTGGACGTTTTTCAATGGCAAAAATCAATGAATATTGTAAATGCACAAACAGTAATATCTCCACATTGCACGGTGCAATTCTGAAATTTTTAGCTTTTTCCTGTTAATCCTAGCATGATAAAGAAGATTCAAAGAGAGTGAGATGCCAGCTCCTTTCATTCAGTCAGTAGCTTCAAACATTTCTGGTATATGAAAAACATGTTTTTCAATGGCAAAAATCAATGAATATTGTAAATGCACAAACAGTAATATCTCCACATTGCACGGTGCAATTCTGAAATTTTTTGCTTTTTCCTGCTAATCCTAGCATGATAAAGAAGATTCAAAGAGAGTGAGATGCCAGCTCCTTTCATTCAGTCAGTAGCTTCAAACATTTCTGGTATATGAAAAACATGTTTTTCAATGGCAAAAATCAATGAATATTGTAAATGCACAAACAGTAATATCTCCACATTGCACGGTGCAATTCTGAAATTTTTAGCTTTTTCCTGTTAATCCTAGCATGATAAAGAAGATTCAAAGAGAGTGAGATGCCAGCTCCTTTCATTCAGTCAGTAGCTTCAAACATTTCTGGACGTTTTTCAATGGCAAAAATCAATGAATATTGTAAATGCACAAACAGTAATATCTCCACATTGCACGGTGCAATTCTGAAATTTTTAGCTTTTTCCTGTTAATCCTAGCATGATAAAGAAGATTCAAAGAGAGTGAGATGCCAGCTCCTTTCATTCAGTCAGTAGCTTCAAACATTTCTGGTATATGAAAAACATGTTTTTCAATGGCAAAAATCAATGAATATTGTAAATGCACAAACAGTAATATCTCCACATTGCACGGTGCAATTCTGAAATTTTTAGCTTTTTCCTGTTAATCCTAGCATGATAAAGAAGATTCAAAGAGAGTGAGATGCCAGCTCCTTTCATTCAGTCAGTAGCTTCAAACATTTCTGGTATATGAAAAACATGTTTTTCAATGGCAAAAATCAATGAATATTGTAAATGCACAAACAGTAATATCTCCACATTGCACGGTGCAATTCTGAAATTTTTAGCTTTTTCCTGTTAATCCTAGCATGATAAAGATTTCAAAGAGAGTGAGATGCCAGCTCCTTTCATTCAGTCAGTAGCTTCAAACATTTCTGGACGTTTTTCAATGGCAAAAATCAATGAATATTGTAAATGCACAAACAGTAATATCTCCACATTGCACGGTGCAATTCTGAAATTTTTAGCTTTTTCCTGTTAATCCTAGCATGATAAAGAAGATTCAAAGAGAGTGAGATGCCAGCTCCTTTCATTCAGTCAGTAGCTTCAAACATTTCTGGACGTTTTTCAATGGCAAAAATCAATGAATATTGTAAATGCACAAACAGTAATATCTCCACATTGCACGGTGCAATTCTGAAATTTTTAGCTTTTTCCTGTTAATCCTAGCATGATAAAGAAGATTCAAAGAGAGTGAGATGCCAGCTCCTTTCATTCAGTCAGTAGCTTCAAACATTTCTGGTATATGAAAAACATGTTTTTCAATGGCAAAAATCAATGAATATTGTAAATGCACAACAGTAATATCTCCACATTGCACGGTGCAATTCTGAAATTTTTTAGCTTTTTCCTGTTAATCCTAGCATGATAAAGAAGATTCAAAGAGAGTGAGATGCCAGCTCCTTTCATTCAGTCAGTAGCTTCAAACATTTCTGGAACAGTTTTTCATGGCAAAAATCAATGAATATTGTAAATGCACAAACAGTAATATCTCCACATTGCACGGTGCAATTCTGAAATTTTTAGCTTTTCCTGTTAATCCTAGCATGATAAAGAAGATTCAAAGAGAGTGAGATGCCAGCTCCTTTCATTCAGTCAGTAGCTTCAAACATTTCTGGAAAACAAGTTTTTCAATGGCAAAAATCAATGAATATTGTAAATGCACAAACAGTAATATCTCCACATTGCACGGTGCAATTCTGAAATTTTTAGCTTTTTCCTGTTAATCCTAGCATGATAAAGAAGATTCAAAGAGAGTGAGATGCCAGCTCCTTTATTCAGTCCATACCTTCAAATCATTTCTGGTATATGAAAAACATGTTTTTCAATGGCAAAAATCAATGAATATTGTAAATGCACAAACAGTAATATCTCCACATTGCACGTGGCAATTCTGAAATTTTAAGCTTTTTTCCTTTTAATCCTAGCTGATATAAAGAAAGATTCACAGGAAGTGAGATGCCAAGCTCCTTTCATTCAGTCAGTTAGCTTCAAACCATTTC
>NW_027371551.1:0-26063 GCF_046119375.1 Phyllobates terribilis
TGGCAAAAATCAATGAATATTGTAAATGCACAAACAGTAATATCTCCACATTGCAAGGTGCAATTCTGAAATTTTTTGCTTTTTCCTGTTAATCCTAGCATGATAAAGAAGATTCAAAGAGAGTGAGATGCCATCTCCTTTCATTCAGTCAGTAGCTTCAAACATTTCTGGTATATGAAAAACATGTTTTTCAATGGCAAAAATCAATGAATATTGTAAATGCACAAACAGTAATATCTCACATTGCAAGGTGCAATTCTGAAATTTTTTGCTTTTTCCTGCTAATCCTAGCATGATAAAGAAGATTCAAAGAGAGTGAGATGCCAGCTCCTTTCATTCAGTCAGTAGCTTCAAACATTTCTGGTATATGAAAAACATGTTTTTCAATGGCAAAAATCAATGAATATTGTAAATGCACAAACAGTAATATCTCCACATTGCACGGTGCAATTCTGAAATTTTTAGCTTTTTCCTGTTAATCCTAGCATGATAAAGAAGATTCAAAGAGAGTGAGATGCCAGCTCCTTTCATTCAGTCAGTAGCTTCAAACATTTCTGGTATATGAAAAACATGTTTTTCAATGGCAAAAATCAATGAATATTGTAAATGCACAAACAGTAATATCTCCACATTGCACAGTGCAATTCTGAAATTTTTAGCTTTTTCCTGTTTATCCTAGCATGATAAAGAAGATTCAAAGAGAGTGAGATGCCAGCTCCTTTCATTCAGTCAGTAGCTTCAAACATTTCTGGTATATGAAAAACATGTTTTTCAATGGCAAAAATCAATGAATATTGTAAATGCACAAACAGTAATATCTCCACATTGCACGGTGCAATTCTGAAATTTTTAGCTTTTTCCTGTTAATCCTAGCATGATAAAGAAGATTCAAAGAGAGTGAGATGCCAGCTCCTTTCATTCAGTCAGTAGCTTCAAACATTTCTGGACGTTTTTCAATGGCAAAAATTAATGAATATTGTAAATGCACAAACAGTAATATCTCCACATTGCAAGGTGCAATTCTGAAATTTTTTGCTTTTTCCTGCTAATCCTAGCATGATAAAGAAGATTCAAAGAGAGTGAGATGCCAGCTCCTTTCATTCAGTCAGTAGCTTCAAACATTTCTGGTATATGAAAAACATGTTTTTCAATGGCAAAAATCAATGAATATTGTAAATGCACAAACAGTAATATCTCCACATTGCAAGGTGCAATTCTGAAATTTTTTGCTTTTTCCTGCTAATCCTAGCATGATAAAGAAGATTCAAAGAGAGTGAGATGCCAGCTCCTTTCATTCAGTCAGCAGCTTCAAACATTTCTGGTATATGAAAAACATGTTTTTCAATGGCAAAAATCAATGAATATTGTAAATGCACAAACAGTAATATCTCCACATTGCAAGGTGCAATTCTGAAATTTTTTGCTTTTTCCTGTTAATCCTAGCATGATAAAGAAGATTCAAAGAGAGTGAGATGCCAGCTCCTTTCATTCAGTCAGTAGCTTCAAACATTTCTGGACGTTTTTCAATGGAAAAAATTAATGAATATTGTAAATGCACAAACAGTAATATCTCCACATTGCAAGGTGCAATTCTGAAATTTTTTGCTTTTTCCTGCTAATCCTAGCATGATAAAGAAGATTCAAAGAGAGTGAGATGCCAGCTCCTTTCATTCAGTCAGTAGCTTCAAACATTTCTGGTATATGAAAAACATGTTTTTCAATGGCAAAAATCAATGAATATTGTAAATGCACAAACAGTAATATCTCCACATTGCAAGGTGCAATTCTGAAATTGTTTGCTTTTTCCTGCTAGTCCTAGCATGATAAAGAAGATTCAAAGAGTGAGATGCCAGCTCCTTTCATTCAGTCAGTAGCTTCAAACATTTCTGGTATATGAAAAACATGTTTTTCAATGGCAAAAATCAATGAATATTGTAAATGCACAAACAGTAATATCTCCACATTGCACGGTGCAATTCTGAAATTTTTAGCTTTTTCCTGTTAATCCTAGCATGATAAAGAAGATTCAAAGAGAGTGAGATGCCAGCTCCTTTCATTCAGTCAGTAGCTTCAAACATTTCTGGTATATGAAAAACATGTTTTTCAATGGCAAAAATCAATGAATATTGTAAATGCACAAACAGTAATATCTCCACATTGCAAGGTGCAATTCTGAAATTTTTTGCTTTTTCCTGCTAATCCTAGCATGATAAAGAAGATTCAAAGAGAGTGAGATGCCAGCTCCTTTCATTCAGTCAGTAGCTTCAAACATTTCTGGTATATGAAAAACATGTTTTTCAATGGCAAAAATCAATGAATATTGTAAATGCACAAACAGTAATATCTCCACATTGCACGGTGCAATTCTGAAATTTTTAGCTTTTTCCTGTTAATCCTAGCATGATAAAGAAGATTCAAAGAGAGTGAGATGCCAGCTCCTTTCATTCAGTCAGTAGTTTCAAACATTTCTGGTATATGAAAAACATGTTTTTCAATGGCAAAAATCAATGAATATTGTAAATGCACAAACAGTAATATCTCCACATTGCAAGGTGCAATTCTGAAATTTTTTGCTTTTTCCTGTTAATCCTAGCATGATAAAGAAGATTCAAAGAGAGTGAGATGCCAGCTCCTTTCATTCAGTCAGTAGCTTCAAACATTTCTGGTATATGAAAAACATGTTTTTCAATGGCAAAAATCAATGAATATTGTAAATGCACAAACAGTAATATCTCCACATTGCAAGGTGCAATTCTGAAATTTTTTGCTTTTTCCTGCTAATCCTAGCATGATAAAGAAGATTCAAAGAGAGTGAGATGCCAGCTCCTTTCATTCAGTCAGTAGCTTCAAACATTTCTGGTATATGAAAAACATGTTTTTCAATGGCAAAAATCAATGAATATTGTAAATGCACAAACAGTAATATCTCCACATTGCACGGTGCAATTCTGAAATTTTTAGCTTTTTCCTGTTAATCCTAGCATGATAAAGAAGATTCAAAGAGAGTGAGATGCCAGCTCCTTTCATTCAGTCAGTAGCTTCAAACATTTCTGGTATATGAAAAACATGTTTTTCAATGGCAAAAATCAATGAATATTGTAAATGCACAAACAGTAATATCTCCACATTGCACGGTGCAATTCTGAAATTTTTAGCTTTTTCCTGTTAATCCTAGCATGATAAAGAAGATTCAAAGAGAGTGAGATGCCAGCTCCTTTCATTCAGTCAGTAGCTTCAAACATTTCTGGTATATGAAAAACATGTTTTTCAATGGCAAAAATCAATGAATATTGTAAATGCACAAACAGTAATATCTCCACATTGCACGGTGCAATTCTGAAATTTTTAGCTTTTTCCTGTTAATCCTAGCATGATAAAGAAGATTCAAAGAGAGTGAGATGCCAGCTCCTTTCATTCAGTCAGTAGCTTCAAACATTTCTGGTATATGAAAAACATGTTTTTCAATGGCAAAAATCAATGAATATTGTAAATGCACAAACAGTAATATCTCCACGTTGCACGGTGCAATTCTGAAATTTTTTGCTTTTTCCTGTTAATCCTAGCATGATAAAGAAGATTCAAAGAGAGTGAGATGCCAGCTCCTTTCATTCAGTCAGTAGCTTCAAACATTTCTGGACGTTTTTCAATGGCAAAAATTAATGAATATTGTAAATGCACAAACAGTAATATCTCCACATTGCAAGGTGCAATTCTGAAATTTTTTGCTTTTTCCTGCTAATCCTAGCATGATAAAGAAGATTCAAAGAGAGTGAGATGCCAGCTCCTTTCATTCATTCAGTAGCTTCAAACATTTCTGGTATATGAAAAACATGTTTTTCAATGGCAAAAATCAATGAATATTGTAAATGCACAAACAGTAATATCTCCACATTGCACGGTGCAATTCTGAAATTTTTAGCTTTTTCCTGTTAATCCTAGCATGATAAAGAAGATTCAAAGAGAGTGAGATGCCAGCTCCTTTCATTCAGTCAGTAGCTTCAAACATTTCTGGACGTTTTTCAATGGCAAAAATCAATGAATATTGTAAATGCACAAACAGTAATATCTCCACATTGCACGGTGCAATTCTGAAATTTTTAGCTTTTTCCTGTTAATCCTAGCATGATAAAGAAGATTCAAAGAGAGTGAGATGCCAGCTCCTTTCATTCAGTCAGTAGCTTCAAACATTTCTGGTATATGAAAAACATGTTTTTCAATGGCAAAAATCAATGAATATTGTAAATGCACAAACAGTAATATCTCCACATTGCAAGGTGCAATTCTGAAATTTTTTGCTTTTTCCTGCTAATCCTAGCATGATAAAGAAGATTCAAAGAGAGTGAGATGCCAGCTCCTTTCATTCAGTCAGTAGCTTCAAACATTTCTGGTATATGAAAAACATGTTTTTCAATGGCAAAAATCAATGAATATTGTAAATGCACAAACAGTAATATCTCCACATTGCACGGTGCAATTCTGAAATTTTTAGCTTTTTCCTGTTAATCCTAGCATGATAAAGAAGATTCAAAGAGAGTGAGATGCCAGCTCCTTTCATTCAGTCAGTAGCTTCAAACATTTCTGGTATATGAAAAACATGTTTTTCAATGGCAAAAATCAATGAATATTGTAAATGCACAAACAGTAATATCTCCACATTGCAAGGTGCAATTCTGAAATTTTTTGCTTTTTCCTGTTAATCCTAGCATGATAAAGAAGATTCAAAGAGAGTGAGATGCCAGCTCCTTTCATTCAGTCAGTAGCTTCAAACATTTCTGGTATATGAAAAACATGTTTTTCAATGGCAAAAATCAATGAATATTGTAAATGCACAAACAGTAATATCTCCACATTGCAAGGTGCAATTCTGAAATTTTTTGCTTTTTCCTGCTAATCCTAGCATGATAAAGAAGATTCAAAGAGAGTGAGATGCCAGCTCCTTTCATTCAGTCAGTAGCTTCAAACATTTCTGGTATATGAAAAACATGTTTTTCAATGGCAAAAATCAATGAATATTGTAAATGCACAAACAGTAATATCTCCACATTGCACGGTGCAATTCTGAAATTTTTAGCTTTTTCCTGTTAATCCTAGCATGATAAAGAAGATTCAAAGAGAGTGAGATGCCAGCTCCTTTCATTCAGTCAGTAGCTTCAAACATTTCTGGACGTTTTTCAATGGCAAAAATCAATGAATATTGTAAATGCACAAACAGTAATATCTCCACATTGCAAGGTGCAATTCTGAAATTTTTTGCTTTTTCCTGTTAATCCTATCATGATAAAGAAGATTCAAAGAGAGTGAGATGCCAGCTCCTTTCATTCAGTCAGTAGCTTCAAACATTTCTGGTATATGAAAAACATGTTTTTCAATGGCAAAAATCAATGAATATTGTAAATGCACAAACAGTAATATCTCCACATTGCAAGGTGCAATTCTGAAATTTTTTGCTTTTTCCTGTTAATCCTAGCATGATAAAGAAGATTCAAAGAGAGTGAGATGCCATCTCCTTTCATTCAGTCAGTAGCTTCAAACATTTCTGGTATATGAAAAACATGTTTTTCAATGGCAAAAATCAATGAATATTGTAAATGCACAAACAGTAATATCTCACATTGCAAGGTGCAATTCTGAAATTTTTTGCTTTTTCCTGCTAATCCTAGCATGATAAAGAAGATTCAAAGAGAGTGAGATGCCAGCTCCTTTCATTCAGTCAGTAGCTTCAAACATTTCTGGTATATGAAAAACATGTTTTTCAATGGCAAAAATCAATGAATATTGTAAATGCACAAACAGTAATATCTCCACATTGCACGGTGCAATTCTGAAATTTTTAGCTTTTTCCTGTTAATCCTAGCATGATAAAGAAGATTCAAAGAGAGTGAGATGCCAGCTCCTTTCATTCAGTCAGTAGCTTCAAACATTTCTGGTATATGAAAAACATGTTTTTCAATGGCAAAAATCAATGAATATTGTAAATGCACAAACAGTAATATCTCCACATTGCACAGTGCAATTCTGAAATTTTTAGCTTTTTCCTGTTTATCCTAGCATGATAAAGAAGATTCAAAGAGAGTGAGATGCCAGCTCCTTTCATTCAGTCAGTAGCTTCAAACATTTCTGGTATATGAAAAACATGTTTTTCAATGGCAAAAATCAATGAATATTGTAAATGCACAAACAGTAATATCTCCACATTGCACGGTGCAATTCTGAAATTTTTAGCTTTTTCCTGTTAATCCTAGCATGATAAAGAAGATTCAAAGAGAGTGAGATGCCAGCTCCTTTCATTCAGTCAGTAGCTTCAAACATTTCTGGACGTTTTTCAATGGCAAAAATTAATGAATATTGTAAATGCACAAACAGTAATATCTCCACATTGCAAGGTGCAATTCTGAAATTTTTTGCTTTTTCCTGCTAATCCTAGCATGATAAAGAAGATTCAAAGAGAGTGAGATGCCAGCTCCTTTCATTCAGTCAGTAGCTTCAAACATTTCTGGTATATGAAAAACATGTTTTTCAATGGCAAAAATCAATGAATATTGTAAATGCACAAACAGTAATATCTCCACATTGCAAGGTGCAATTCTGAAATTTTTTGCTTTTTCCTGCTAATCCTAGCATGATAAAGAAGATTCAAAGAGAGTGAGATGCCAGCTCCTTTCATTCAGTCAGCAGCTTCAAACATTTCTGGTATATGAAAAACATGTTTTTCAATGGCAAAAATCAATGAATATTGTAAATGCACAAACAGTAATATCTCCACATTGCAAGGTGCAATTCTGAAATTTTTTGCTTTTTCCTGTTAATCCTAGCATGATAAAGAAGATTCAAAGAGAGTGAGATGCCAGCTCCTTTCATTCAGTCAGTAGCTTCAAACATTTCTGGACGTTTTTCAATGGAAAAAATTAATGAATATTGTAAATGCACAAACAGTAATATCTCCACATTGCAAGGTGCAATTCTGAAATTTTTTGCTTTTTCCTGCTAATCCTAGCATGATAAAGAAGATTCAAAGAGAGTGAGATGCCAGCTCCTTTCATTCAGTCAGTAGCTTCAAACATTTCTGGTATATGAAAAACATGTTTTTCAATGGCAAAAATCAATGAATATTGTAAATGCACAAACAGTAATATCTCCACATTGCAAGGTGCAATTCTGAAATTGTTTGCTTTTTCCTGCTAGTCCTAGCATGATAAAGAAGATTCAAAGAGTGAGATGCCAGCTCCTTTCATTCAGTCAGTAGCTTCAAACATTTCTGGTATATGAAAAACATGTTTTTCAATGGCAAAAATCAATGAATATTGTAAATGCACAAACAGTAATATCTCCACATTGCACGGTGCAATTCTGAAATTTTTAGCTTTTTCCTGTTAATCCTAGCATGATAAAGAAGATTCAAAGAGAGTGAGATGCCAGCTCCTTTCATTCAGTCAGTAGCTTCAAACATTTCTGGTATATGAAAAACATGTTTTTCAATGGCAAAAATCAATGAATATTGTAAATGCACAAACAGTAATATCTCCACATTGCAAGGTGCAATTCTGAAATTTTTTGCTTTTTCCTGCTAATCCTAGCATGATAAAGAAGATTCAAAGAGAGTGAGATGCCAGCTCCTTTCATTCAGTCAGTAGCTTCAAACATTTCTGGTATATGAAAAACATGTTTTTCAATGGCAAAAATCAATGAATATTGTGAATGCACAAACAGTAATATCTCCACATTGCACGGTGCAATTCTGAAATTTTTAGCTTTTTCCTGTTAATCCTAGCATGATAAAGAAGATTCAAAGAGAGTGAGATGCCAGCTCCTTTCATTCAGTCAGTAGTTTCAAACATTTCTGGTATATGAAAAACATGTTTTTCAATGGCAAAAATCAATGAATATTGTAAATGCACAAACAGTAATATCTCCACATTGCAAGGTGCAATTCTGAAATTTTTTGCTTTTTCCTGTTAATCCTAGCATGATAAAGAAGATTCAAAGAGAGTGAGATGCCAGCTCCTTTCATTCAGTCAGTAGCTTCAAACATTTCTGGTATATGAAAAACATGTTTTTCAATGGCAAAAATCAATGAATATTGTAAATGCACAAACAGTAATATCTCCACATTGCACGGTGCAATTCTGAAATTTTTAGCTTTTTCCTGTTAATCCTAGCATGATAAAGAAGATTCAAAGAGAGTGAGATGCCAGCTCCTTTCATTCAGTCAGTAGCTTCAAACATTTCTGGTATATGAAAAACATGTTTTTCAATGGCAAAAATCAATGAATATTGTAAATGCACAAACAGTAATATCTCCACATTGCACGGTGCAATTCTGAAATTTTTAGCTTTTTCCTGTTAATCCTAGCATGATAAAGAAGATTCAAAGAGAGTGAGATGCCAGCTCCTTTCATTCAGTCAGTAGCTTCAAACATTTCTGGTATATGAAAAACATGTTTTTCAATGGCAAAAATCAATGAATATTGTAAATGCACAAACAGTAATATCTCCACATTGCACGGTGCAATTCTGAAATTTTTAGCTTTTTCCTGTTAATCCTAGCATGATAAAGAAGATTCAAAGAGAGTGAGATGCCAGCTCCTTTCATTCAGTCAGTAGCTTCAAACATTTCTGGTATATGAAAAACATGTTTTTCAATGGCAAAAATCAATGAATATTGTAAATGCACAAACAGTAATATCTCCACATTGCACGGTGCAATTCTGAAATTTTTAGCTTTTTCCTGTTAATCCTAGCATGATAAAGAAGATTCAAAGAGAGTGAGATGCCAGCTCCTTTCATTCAGTCAGTAGCTTCAAACATTTCTGGTATATGAAAAACATGTTTTTCAATGGCAAAAATCAATGAATATTGTAAATGCACAAACAGTAATATCTCCACATTGCACGGTGCAATTCTGAAATTTTTAGCTTTTTCCTGTTAATCCTAGCATGATAAAGAAGATTCAAAGAGAGTGAGATGCCAGCTTCTTTCATTCAGTCAGTAGCTTCAAACATTTCTGGTATATGAAAAACATGTTTTTCAATGGCAAAAATCAATGAATATTGTAAATGCACAAACAGTAATATCTCCACATTGCAAGGTGCAATTCTGAAATTTTTTGCTTTTTCCTGCTAATCCTAGCATGATAAAGAAGATTCAAAGAGAGTGAGATGCCAGCTCCTTTCATTCAGTCAGTAGCTTCAAACATTTCTGGTATATGAAAAACATGTTTTTCAATGGCAAAAATCAATGAATATTGTAAATGCACAAACAGTAATATCTCCACATTGCACGGTGCAATTCTGAAATTTTTAGCTTTTTCCTGTTAATCCTAGCATGATAAAGAAGATTCAAAGAGAGTGAGATGCCAGCTCCTTTCATTCAGTCAGTAGCTTCAAACATTTCTGGACGTTTTTCAATGGCAAAAATCAATGAATATTGTAAATGCACAAACAGTAATATCTCCACATTGCACGGTGCAATTCTGAAATTTTTAGCTTTTTCCTGTTAATCCTAGCATGATAAAGAAGATTCAAAGAGAGTGAGATGCCAGCTCCTTTCATTCAGTCAGTAGCTTCAAACATTTCTGGTATATGAAAAACATGTTTTTCAATGGCAAAAATCAATGAATATTGTAAATGCACAAACAGTAATATCTCCACATTGCAAGGTGCAATTCTGAAATTTTTTGCTTTTTCCTGCTAATCCTAGCATGATAAAGAAGATTCAAAGAGAGTGAGATGCCAGCTCCTTTCATTCAGTCAGTAGCTTCAAACATTTCTGGTAAATGAAAAACATGTTTTTCAATGGCAAAAATCAATGAATATTGTAAATGCACAAACAGTAATATCTCCACATTGCAAGGTGCAATTCTGAAATTTTTTGCTTTTTCCTGCTAATCCTAGCATGATAAAGAAGATTCAAAGAGAGTGAGATGCCAGCTCCTTTCATTCAGTCAGTAGCTTCAAACATTTCTGGTATATGAAAAACATGTTTTTCAATGGCAAAAATCAATGAATATTGTAAATGCACAAACAGTAATATCTCCACATTGCACGGTGCAATTCTGAAATTTTTAGCTTTTTCCTGTTAATCCTAGCATGATAAAGAAGATTCAAAGAGAGTGAGATGCCAGCTCCTTTCATTCAGTCAGTAGCTTCAAACATTTCTGGTATATGAAAAACATGTTTTTCAATGGCAAAAATCAATGAATATTGTAAATGCACAAACAGTAATATCTCCACATTGCACGGTGCAATTCTGAAATTTTTAGCTTTTTCCTGTTAATCCTAGCATGATAAAGAAGATTCAAAGAGAGTGAGATGCCAGCTCCTTTCATTCAGTCAGTAGCTTCAAACATTTCTGGTATATGAAAAACATGTTTTTCAATGGCAAAAATCAATGAATATTGTAAATGCACAAACAGTAATATCTCCACATTGCACGGTGCAATTCTGAAATTTTTAGCTTTTTCCTGTTAATCCTAGCATGATAAAGAAGATTCAAAGAGAGTGAGATGCCAGCTTCTTTCATTCAGTCAGTAGCTTCAAACATTTCTGGTATATGAAAAACATGTTTTTCAATGGCAAAAATCAATGAATATTGTAAATGCACAAACAGTAATATCTCCACATTGCAAGGTGCAATTCTGAAATTTTTTGCTTTTTCCTGCTAATCCTAGCATGATAAAGAAGATTCAAAGAGAGTGAGATGCCAGCTCCTTTCATTCAGTCAGTAGCTTCAAACATTTCTGGTATATGAAAAACATGTTTTTCAATGGCAAAAATCAATGAATATTGTAAATGCACAAACAGTAATATCTCCACATTGCACGGTGCAATTCTGAAATTTTTAGCTTTTTCCTGTTAATCCTAGCATGATAAAGAAGATTCAAAGAGAGTGAGATGCCAGCTCCTTTCATTCAGTCAGTAGCTTCAAACATTTCTGGACGTTTTTCAATGGCAAAAATCAATGAATATTGTAAATGCACAAACAGTAATATCTCCACATTGCACGGTGCAATTCTGAAATTTTTAGCTTTTTCCTGTTAATCCTAGCATGATAAAGAAGATTCAAAGAGAGTGAGATGCCAGCTCCTTTCATTCAGTCAGTAGCTTCAAACATTTCTGGTATATGAAAAACATGTTTTTCAATGGCAAAAATCAATGAATATTGTAAATGCACAAACAGTAATATCTCCACATTGCAAGGTGCAATTCTGAAATTTTTTGCTTTTTCCTGCTAATCCTAGCATGATAAAGAAGATTCAAAGAGAGTGAGATGCCAGCTCCTTTCATTCAGTCAGTAGCTTCAAACATTTCTGGTAAATGAAAAACATGTTTTTCAATGGCAAAAATCAATGAATATTGTAAATGCACAAACAGTAATATCTCCACATTGCAAGGTGCAATTCTGAAATTTTTTGCTTTTTCCTGCTAATCCTAGCATGATAAAGAAGATTCAAAGAGAGTGAGATGCCAGCTCCTTTCATTCAGTCAGTAGCTTCAAACATTTCTGGTATATGAAAAACATGTTTTTCAATGGCAAAAATCAATGAATATTGTAAATGCACAAACAGTAATATCTCCACATTGCACGGTGCAATTCTGAAATTTTTAGCTTTTTCCTGTTAATCCTAGCATGATAAAGAAGATTCAAAGAGAGTGAGATGCCAGCTCCTTTCATTCAGTCAGTAGCTTCAAACATTTCTGGACGTTTTTCAATGGCAAAAATCAATGAATATTGTAAATGCACAAACAGTAATATCTCCACATTGCAAGGTGCAATTCTGAAATTTTTTGCTTTTTCCTGTTAATCCTAGCATGATAAAGAAGATTCAAAGAGAGTGAGATGCCAGCTCCTTTCATTCAGTCAGTAGCTTCAAACATTTCTGGTATATGAAAAACATGTTTTTCAATGGCAAAAATCAATGAATATTGTAAATGCACAAACAGTAATATCTCCACATTGCAAGGTGCAATTCTGAAATTTTTTGCTTTTTCCTGTTAATCCTAGCATGATAAAGAAGATTCAAAGAGAGTGAGATGCCAGCTCCTTTCATTCAGTCAGTAGCTTCAAACATTTCTGGTATATGAAAAACATGTTTTTCAATGGCAAAAATCAATGAATATTGTAAATGCACAAACAGTAATATCTCCACATTGCAAGGTGCAATTCTGAAATTTTTTGCTTTTTCCTGCTAATCCTAGCATGATAAAGAAGATTCAAAGAGAGTGAGATGCCAGCTCCTTTCATTCAGTCAGTAGCTTCAAACATTTCTGGTATATGAAAAACATGTTTTTCAATGGCATAAATCAATGAATATTGTAAATGCACAAACAGTAATATCTCCACATTGCACGGTGCAATTCTGAAATTTTTAGCTTTTTCCTGTTAATCCTAGCATGATAAAGAAGATTCAAAGAGAGTGAGACGCCAGCTCCTTTCATTCAGTCAGTAGCTTCAAACATTTCTGGTATATGAAAAACATGTTTTTCAATGGCAAAAATCAATGAATATTGTAAATGCACAAACAGTAATATCTCCACATTGCACGGTGCAATTCTGAAATTTTTAGCTTTTTCCTGTTAATCCTAGCATGATAAAGAAGATTCAAAGAGAGTGAGATGCCAGCTCCTTTCATTCAGTCAGTAGCTTCAAACATTTCTGGTATATGAAAAACATGTTTTTCAATGGCAAAAATCAATGAATATTGTAAATGCACAAACAGTAATATCTCCACATTGCAAGGTGCAATTCTGAAATTTTTTGCTTTTTCCTGCTAATCCTAGCATGATAAAGAAGATTCAAAGAGAGTGAGATGCCAGCTCCTTTCATTCAGTCAGTAGCTTCAAACATTTCTGGTATATGAAAAACATGTTTTTCAATGGCATAAATCAATGAATATTGTAAATGCACAAACAGTAATATCTCCACATTGCACGGTGCAATTCTGAAATTTTTAGCTTTTTCCTGTTAATCCTAGCATGATAAAGAAGATTCAAAGAGAGTGAGACGCCAGCTCCTTTCATTCAGTCAGTAGCTTCAAACATTTCTGGTATATGAAAAACATGTTTTTCAATGGCAAAAATCAATGAATATTGTAAATGCACAAACAGTAATATCTCCACATTGCACGGTGCAATTCTGAAATTTTTAGCTTTTTCCTGTTAATCCTAGCATGATAAAGAAGATTCAAAGAGAGTGAGATGCCAGCTCCTTTCATTCAGTCAGTAGCTTCAAACATTTCTGGTATATGAAAAACATGTTTTTCAATGGCAAAAATCAATGAATATTGTAAATGCACAAACAGTAATATCTCCACATTGCACGGTGCAATTCTGAAATTTTTAGCTTTTTCCTGTTAATCCTAGCATGATAAAGAAGATTCAAAGAGAGTGAGATGCCAGCTCCTTTCATTCAGTCAGTAGCTTCAAACATTTCTGGACGTTTTTCAATGGCAAAAATTAATGAATATTGTAAATGCACAAACAGTAATATCTCCACATTGCAAGGTGCAATTCTGAAATTTTTTGCTTTTTCCTGCTAATCCTAGCATGATAAAGAAGATTCAAAGAGAGTGAGATGCCAGCTCCTTTCATTCATTCAGTAGCTTCAAACATTTCTGGTATATGAAAAACATGTTTTTCAATGGCAAAAATCAATGAATATTGTAAATGCACAAACAGTAATATCTCCACATTGCACGGTGCAATTCTGAAATTTTTAGCTTTTTCCTGTTAATCCTAGCATGATAAAGAAGATTCAAAGAGAGTGAGATGCCAGCTCCTTTCATTCAGTCAGTAGCTTCAAACATTTCTGGACGTTTTTCAATGGCAAAAATCAATGAATATTGTAAAAGCACAAACAGTAATATCTCCACATTGCACGGTGCAATTCTGAAATTTTTTGCTTTTTCCTGTTAATCCTAGCATGATAAAGAAGATTCAAAGAGAGTGAGATGCCAGCTCCTTTCATTCAGTCAGTAGCTTCAAACATTTCTGGTATATGAAAAACATGTTTTTCAATGGCAAAAATCAATGAATATTGTAAATGCACAAACAGTAATATCTCCACATTGCAAGGTGCAATTCTGAAATTTTTTGCTTTTTCCTGCTAATCCTAGCATGATAAAGAAGATTCAAAGAGAGTGAGATGCCAGCTCCTTTCATTCAGTCAGTAGCTTCAAACATTTCTGGTATATGAAAAACATGTTTTTCAATGGCAAAAATCAATGAATATTGTAAATGCACAAACAGTAATATCTCCACATTGCACGGTGCAATTCTGAAATTTTTAGCTTTTTCCTGTTAATCCTAGCATGATAAAGAAGATTCAAAGACAGTGAGATGCCAGCTCCTTTCATTCAGTCAGTAGCTTCAAACATTTCTGGTATATGAAAAACATGTTTTTCAATGGCAAAAATCAATGAATATTGTAAATGCACAAACAGTAATATCTCCACATTGCAAGGTGCAATTCTGAAATTTTTTGCTTTTTCCTGTTAATCCTAGCATGATAAAGAAGATTCAAAGAGAGTGAGATGCCAGCTCCTTTCATTCAGTCAGTAGCTTCAAACATTTCTGGTATATGAAAAACATGTTTTTCAATGGCAAAAATCAATGAATATTGTAAATGCACAAACAGTAATATCTCCACATTGCAAGGTGCAATTCTGAAATTTTTTGCTTTTTCCTGCTAATCCTAGCATGATAAAGAAGATTCAAAGAGAGTGAGATGCCAGCTCCTTTCATTCAGTCAGTAGCTTCAAACATTTCTGGTATATGAAAAACATGTTTTTCAATGGCAAAAATCAATGAATATTGTAAATGCACAAACAGTAATATCTCACATTGCAAGGTGCAATTCTGAAATTTTTTGCTTTTTCCTGCTAATCCTAGCATGATAAAGAAGATTCAAAGAGAGTGAGATGCCAGCTCCTTTCATTCAGTCAGTAGCTTCAAACATTTCTGGTATATGAAAAACATGTTTTTCAATGGCAAAAATCAATGAATATTGTAAATGCACAAACAGTAATATCTCCACATTGCACGGTGCAATTCTGAAATTTTTAGCTTTTTCCTGTTAATCCTAGCATGATAAAGAAGATTCAAAGAGAGTGAGATGCCAGCTCCTTTCATTCAGTCAGTAGCTTCAAACATTTCTGGTATATGAAAAACATGTTTTTCAATGGCAAAAATCAATGAATATTGTAAATGCACAAACAGTAATATCTCCACATTGCACAGTGCAATTCTGAAATTTTTAGCTTTTTCCTGTTAATCCTAGCATGATAAAGAAGATTCAAAGAGAGTGAGATGCCAGCTCCTTTCATTCAGTCAGTAGCTTCAAACATTTCTGGTATATGAAAAACATGTTTTTCAATGGCAAAAATCAATGAATATTGTAAATGCACAAACAGTAATATCTCCACATTGCACGGTGCAATTCTGAAATTTTTAGCTTTTTCCTGTTAATCCTAGCATGATAAAGAAGATTCAAAGAGAGTGAGATGCCAGCTCCTTTCATTCAGTCAGTAGCTTCAAACATTTCTGGACGTTTTTCAATGGCAAAAATTAATGAATATTGTAAATGCACAAACAGTAATATCTCCACATTGCAAGGTGCAATTCTGAAATTTTTTGCTTTTTCCTGCTAATCCTAGCATGATAAAGAAGATTCAAAGAGAGTGAGATGCCAGCTCCTTTCATTCAGTCAGTAGCTTCAAACATTTCTGGTATATGAAAAACATGTTTTTCAATGGCAAAAATCAATGAATATTGTAAATGCACAAACAGTAATATCTCCACATTGCAAGGTGCAATTCTGAAATTTTTTGCTTTTTCCTGCTAATCCTAGCATGATAAAGAAGATTCAAAGAGAGTGAGATGCCAGCTCCTTTCATTCAGTCAGTAGCTTCAAACATTTCTGGTATATGAAAAACATGTTTTTCAATGGCAAAAATCAATGAATATTGTAAATGCACAAACAGTAATATCTCCACATTGCAAGGTGCAATTCTGAAATTTTTTGCTTTTTCCTGCTAATCCTAGCATGATAAAGAAGATTCAAAGAGAGTGAGATGCCAGCTCCTTTCATTCAGTCAGTAGCTTCAAACATTTCTGGACGTTTTTCAATGGCAAAAATCAATGAATATTGTAAATGCACAAACAGTAATATCTCCACATTGCAAGGTGCAATTCTGAAATTTTTTGCTTTTTCCTGTTAATCCTAGCATGATAAAGAAGATTCAAAGAGAGTGAGATGCCAGCTCCTTTCATTCAGTCAGTAGCTTCAAACATTTCTGGTATATGAAAAACATGTTTTTCAATGGCAAAAATCAATGAATATTGTAAATGCACAAACAGTAATATCTCCACATTGCAAGGTGCAATTCTGAAATTTTTTGCTTTATCCTGCTAATCCTAGCATGATAAAGAAGATTCAAAGAGAGTGAGATGCCAGCTCCTTTCATTCAGTCAGTAGCTTCAAACATTTCTGGTATATGAAAAACATGTTTTTCAATGGCAAAAATCAATGAATATTGTAAATGCACAAACAGTAATATCTCCACATTGCAAGGTGCAATTCGGAAATTTTTTGCTTTTTCCTGCTAATCCTAGCATGATAAAGAAGATTCAAAGAGAGTGAGATGCCAGCTCCTTTCATTCAGTCAGTAGCTTCAAACATTTCTGGTATATGAATAACATGATGTTTTTCAATGGCAAAAATCAATGAATATTGTAAATGCACAAACAGTAATATCTCCACATTGCAAGGTGCAATTCTGAAATTTTTTGCTTTTTCCTGCTAATCCTAGCATGATAAAGAAGATTCAAAGAGAGTGAGATGCCAGCTCCTTTCATTCAGTCAGTAGCTTCAAACATTTCTGGACGTTTTTCAATGGCAAAAATCAATGAATATTGTAAATGCACAAACAGTAATATCTCCACATTGCAAGGTGCAATTCTGAAATTTTTTGCTTTTTCCTGCTAATCCTAGCATGATAAAGAAGATTCAAAGAGAGTGAGATGCCAGCTCCTTTCATTCAGTCAGTAGCTTCAAACATTTCTGGACGTTTTTCAATGGCAAAAATCAATGAATATTGTAAATGCACAAACAGTAATATCTCCACATTGCAAGGTGCAATTCTGAAATTTTTTGCTTTTTCCTGTTAATCCTAGCATGATAAAGAAGATTCAAAGAGAGTGAGATGCCAGCTCCTTTCATTCAGTCAGTAGCTTCAAACATTTCTGGTATATGAAAAACATGTTTTTCAATGGCAAAAATCAATGAATATTGTAAATGCACAAACAGTAATATCTCCACATTGCAAGGTGCAATTCTGAAATTTTTTGCTTTATCCTGCTAATCCTAGCATGATAAAGAAGATTCAAAGAGAGTGAGATGCCAGCTCCTTTCATTCAGTCAGTAGCTTCAAACATTTCTGGTATATGAAAAACATGTTTTTCAATGGCAAAAATCAATGAATATTGTAAATGCACAAACAGTAATATCTCCACATTGCAAGGTGCAATTCTGAAATTTTTTGCTTTTTCCTGCTAATCCTAGCATGATAAAGAAGATTCAAAGAGAGTGAGATGCCAGCTCCTTTCATTCAGTCAGTAGCTTCAAACATTTCTGGTATATGAAAAACATGTTTTTCAATGGCAAAAATCAATGAATATTGTAAATGCACAAACAGTAATATCTCCACATTGCACGGTGCAATTCTGAAATTTTTAGCTTTTTCCTGTTAATCCTAGCATGATAAAGAAGATTCAAAGAGAGTGAGATGCCAGCTCCTTTCATTCAGTCAGTAGCTTCAAACATTTCTGGTATATGAAAAACATGTTTTTCAATGGCAAAAATCAATGAATATTGTAAATGCACAAACAGTAATATCTCCACATTGCACGGTGCAATTCTGAAATTTTTAGCTTTTTCCTGTTAATCCTAGCATGATAAAGAAGATTCAAAGAGAGTGAGATGCCAGCTCCTTTCATTCAGTCAGTAGCTTCAAACATTTCTGGACGTTTTTCAATGGCAAAAATTAATGAATATTGTGAATGCACAAACAGTAATATCTCCACATTGCAAGGTGCAATTCTGAAATTTTTTGCTTTTTCCTGTTAATCCTAGCATGATAAAGAAGATTCAAAGAGAGTGAGATGCCAGCTCCTTTCATTCAGTCAGTAGCTTCAAACATTTCTGGTATATGAAAAACATGTTTTTCAATGGCAAAAATCAATGAATATTGTAAATGCACAAACAGTAATATCTCCACATTGCAAGGTGCAATTCTGAAATTTTTTGCTTTTTCCTGTTAATCCTAGCATGATAAAGAAGATTCAAAGAGAGTGAGATGCCAGCTCCTTTCATTCAGTCAGTAGCTTCAAACATTTCTGGTATATGAAAAACATGTTTTTCAATGGCAAAAATCAATGAATATTGTAAATGCACAAACAGTAATATCTCCACATTGCAAGGTGCAATTCTGAAATTTTTTGCTTTTTCCTGCTAATCCTAGCATGATAAAGAAGATTCAAAGAGAGTGAGATGCCAGCTCCTTTCATTCAGTCAGTAGCTTCAAACATTTCTGGTATATGAAAAACATGTTTTTCAATGGCAAAAATCAATGAATATTGTAAATGCACAAACAGTAATATCTCCACATTGCAAGGTGCAATTCTGAAATTGTTTGCTTTTTCCTGCTAGTCCTAGCATGATAAAGAAGATTCAAAGAGTGAGATGCCAGCTCCTTTCATTCAGTCAGTAGCTTCAAACATTTCTGGTATATGAAAAACATGTTTTTCAATGGCAAAAATCAATGAATATTGTAAATGCACAAACAGTAATATCTCCACATTGCAAGGTGCAATTCTGAAATTTTTTGCTTTTTCCTGCTAATCCTAGCATGATAAAGAAGATTCAAAGAGAGTGAGATGCCAGCTCCTTTCATTCAGTCAGTAGCTTCAAACATTTCTGGACGTTTTTCAATGGCAAAAATCAATGAATATTGTAAATGCACAAACAGTAATATCTCCACATTGCAAGGTGCAATTCTGAAATTTTTTGCTTTTTCCTGTTAATCCTAGCATGATAAAGAAGATTCAAAGAGAGTGAGATGCCAGCTCCTTTCATTCAGTCAGTAGCTTCAAACATTTCTGGTATATGAAAAACATGTTTTTCAATGGCAAAAATCAATGAATATTGTAAATGCACAAACAGTAATATCTCCACATTGCAAGGTGCAATTCTGAAATTTTTTGCTTTATCCTGCTAATCCTAGCATGATAAAGAAGATTCAAAGAGAGTGAGATGCCAGCTCCTTTCATTCAGTCAGTAGCTTCAAACATTTCTGGTATATGAAAAACATGTTTTTCAATGGCAAAAATCAATGAATATTGTAAATGCACAAACAGTAATATCTCCACATTGCAAGGTGCAATTCGGAAATTTTTTGCTTTTTCCTGCTAATCCTAGCATGATAAAGAAGATTCAAAGAGAGTGAGATGCCAGCTCCTTTCATTCAGTCAGTAGCTTCAAACATTTCTGGTATATGAATAACATGATGTTTTTCAATGGCAAAAATCAATGAATATTGTAAATGCACAAACAGTAATATCTCCACATTGCAAGGTGCAATTCTGAAATTTTTTGCTTTTTCCTGCTAATCCTAGCATGATAAAGAAGATTCAAAGAGAGTGAGATGCCAGCTCCTTTCATTCAGTCAGTAGCTTCAAACATTTCTGGACGTTTTTCAATGGCAAAAATCAATGAATATTGTAAATGCACAAACAGTAATATCTCCACATTGCAAGGTGCAATTCTGAAATTTTTTGCTTTTTCCTGCTAATCCTAGCATGATAAAGAAGATTCAAAGAGAGTGAGATGCCAGCTCCTTTCATTCAGTCAGTAGCTTCAAACATTTCTGGACGTTTTTCAATGGCAAAAATCAATGAATATTGTAAATGCACAAACAGTAATATCTCCACATTGCAAGGTGCAATTCTGAAATTTTTTGCTTTTTCCTGTTAATCCTAGCATGATAAAGAAGATTCAAAGAGAGTGAGATGCCAGCTCCTTTCATTCAGTCAGTAGCTTCAAACATTTCTGGTATATGAAAAACATGTTTTTCAATGGCAAAAATCAATGAATATTGTAAATGCACAAACAGTAATATCTCCACATTGCAAGGTGCAATTCTGAAATTTTTTGCTTTATCCTGCTAATCCTAGCATGATAAAGAAGATTCAAAGAGAGTGAGATGCCAGCTCCTTTCATTCAGTCAGTAGCTTCAAACATTTCTGGTATATGAAAAACATGTTTTTCAATGGCAAAAATCAATGAATATTGTAAATGCACAAACAGTAATATCTCCACATTGCAAGGTGCAATTCTGAAATTTTTTGCTTTTTCCTGCTAATCCTAGCATGATAAAGAAGATTCAAAGAGAGTGAGATGCCAGCTCCTTTCATTCAGTCAGTAGCTTCAAACATTTCTGGTATATGAAAAACATGTTTTTCAATGGAAAAAATCAATGAATATTGTAAATGCACAAACAGTAATATCTCCACATTGCACGGTGCAATTCTGAAATTTTTAGCTTTTTCCTGTTAATCCTAGCATGATAAAGAAGATTCAAAGAGAGTGAGATGCCAGCTCCTTTCATTCAGTCAGTAGCTTCAAACATTTCTGGTATATGAAAAACATGTTTTTCAATGGCAAAAATCAATGAATATTGTAAATGCACAAACAGTAATATCTCCACATTGCACGGTGCAATTCTGAAATTTTTAGCTTTTTCCTGTTAATCCTAGCATGATAAAGAAGAATCAAAGAGAGTGAGATGCCAGCTCCTTTCATTCAGTCAGTAGCTTCAAACATTTCTGGACGTTTTTCAATGGCAAAAATTAATGAATATTGTAAATGCACAAACAGTAATATCTCCACATTGCAAGGTGCAATTCTGAAATTTTTTGCTTTTTCCTGTTAATCCTAGCATGATAAAGAAGATTCAAAGAGAGTGAGATGCCAGCTCCTTTCATTCAGTCAGTAGCTTCAAACATTTCTGGTATATGAAAAACATGTTTTTCAATGGCAAAAATCAATGAATATTGTAAATGCACAAACAGTAATATCTCCACATTGCAAGGTGCAATTCTGAAATTTTTTGCTTTTTCCTGCTAATCCTAGCATGATAAAGAAGATTCAAAGAGAGTGAGATGCCAGCTCCTTTCATTCAGTCAGTAGCTTCAAACATTTCTGGTATATGAAAAACATGTTTTTCAATGGCAAAAATCAATGAATATTGTAAATGCACAAACAGTAATATCTCCACATTGCACGGTGCAATTCTGAAATTTTTAGCTTTTTCCTGTTAATCCTAGCATGATAAAGAAGATTCAAAGAGAGTGAGATGCCAGCTCCTTTCATTCAGTCAGTAGCTTCAAACATTTCTGGTATATGAAAAACATGTTTTTCAATGGCAAAAATCAATGAATATTGTAAATGCACAAACAGTAATATCTCCACATTGCAAGGTGCAATTCTGAAATTGTTTGCTTTTTCCTGCTAATCCTAGCATGATAAAGAAGATTCAAAGAGTGAGATGCCAGCTCCTTTCATTCAGTCAGTAGCTTCAAACATTTCTGGTATATGAAAAACATGTTTTTCAATGGCAAAAATCAATGAATATTGTAAATGCACAAACAGTAATATCTCCACATTGCAAGGTGCAATTCTGAAATTTTTTGCTTTTTCCTGCTAATCCTAGCATGATAAAGAAGATTCAAAGAGAGTGAGATGCCAGCTCCTTTCATTCAGTCAGTAGCTTCAAACATTTCTGGACGTTTTTCAATGGCAAAAATCAATGAATATTGTAAATGCACAAACAGTAATATCTCCACATTGCAAGGTGCAATTCTGAAATTTTTTGCTTTTTCCTGTTAATCCTAGCATGATAAAGAAGATTCAAAGAGAGTGAGATGCCAGCTCCTTTCATTCAGTCAGTAGCTTCAAACATTTCTGGTATATGAAAATCATGTTTTTCAATGGCAAAAATCAATGAATATTGTAAATGCACAAACAGTAATATCTCCACATTGCAAGGTGCAATTCTGAAATTTTTTGCTTTATCCTGCTAATCCTAGCATGATAAAGAAGATTCAAAGAGAGTGAGATGCCAGCTCCTTTCATTCAGTCAGTAGCTTCAAACATTTCTGGTATATGAAAAACATGTTTTTCAATGGCAAAAATCAATGAATATTGTAAATGCACAAACAGTAATATCTCCACATTGCAAGGTGCAATTCGGAAATTTTTTGCTTTTTCCTGCTAATCCTAGCATGATAAAGAAGATTCAAAGAGAGTGAGATGCCAGCTTCTTTCATTCAGTCAGTAGATTCAAACATTTCTGGTATATGAATAACATGATGTTTTTCAATGGCAAAAATCAATGAATATTGTAAATGCACAAACAGTAATATCTCCACATTGCAAGGTGCAATTCTGAAATTTTTTGCTTTTTCCTGCTAATCCTAGCATGATAAAGAAGATTCAAAGAGAGTGAGATGCCAGCTCCTTTCATTCAGTCAGTAGCTTCAAACATTTCTGGACGTTTTTCAATGGCAAAAATCAATGAATATTGTAAATGCACAAACAGTAATATCTCCACATTGCAAGGTGCAATTCTGAAATTTTTTGCTTTTTCCTGCTAATCCTAGCATGATAAAGAAGATTCAAAGAGAGTGAGATGCCAGCTCCTTTCATTCAGTCAGTAGCTTCAAACATTTCTGGACGTTTTTCAATGGCAAAAATCAATGAATATTGTAAATGCACAAACAGTAATATCTCCACATTGCAAGGTGCAATTCTGAAATTTTTTGCTTTTTCCTGTTAATCCTAGCATGATAAAGAAGATTCAAAGAGAGTGAGATGCCAGCTCCTTTCATTCAGTCAGTAGCTTCAAACATTTCTGGTATATGAAAAACATGTTTTTCAATGGCAAAAATCAATGAATATTGTAAATGCACAAACAGTAATATCTCCACATTGCAAGGTGCAATTCTGAATTTTTTTGCTTTATCCTGCTAATCCTAGCATGATAAAGAAGATTCAAAGAGAGTGAGATGCCAGCTCCTTTCATTCAGTCAGTAGCTTCAAACATTTCTGGTATATGAAAAACATGTTTTTCAATGGCAAAAATCAATGAATATTGTAAATGCACAAACAGTAATATCTCCACATTGCAAGGTGCAATTCTGAAATTTTTTGCTTTTTCCTGCTAATCCTAGCATGATAAAGAAGATTCAAAGAGAGTGAGATGCCAGCTACTTTCATTCAGTCAGTAGCTTCAAACATTTCTGGTATATGAAAAACATGTTTTTCAATGGCAAAAATCAATGAATATTGTAAATGCACAAACAGTAATATCTCCACATTGCACGGTGCAATTCTGAAATTTTTAGCTTTTTCCTGTTAATCCTAGCATGATAAAGAAGATTCAAAGAGAGTGAGATGCCAGCTCCTTTCATTCAGTCAGTAGCTTCAAACATTTCTGGTATATGAAAAACATGTTTTTCAATGGCAAAAATCAATGAATATTGTAAATGCACAAACAGTAATATCTCCACATTGCAAGGTGCAATTCTGAAATTTTTTGCTTTTTCCTGTTAATCCTAGCATGATAAAGAAGATTCAAAGAGAGTGAGATGCCAGCTCCTTTCATTCAGTCAGTAGCTTCAAACATTTCTGGTATATGAAAAACATGTTTTTCAATGGCAAAAATCAATGAATATTGTAAATGCACAAACAGTAATATCTCCACATTGCAAGGTGCAATTCTGAAATTTTTTGCTTTTTCCTGCTAATCCTAGCATGATAAAGAAGATTCAAAGAGAGTGAGATGCCAGCTCCTTTCATTCAGTCAGTAGCTTCAAACATTTCTGGTATATGAAAAACATGTTTTTCAATGGCAAAAATCAATGAATATTGTAAATGCACAAACAGTAATATCTCCACATTGCACGGTGCAATTCTGAAATTTTTAGCTTTTTCCTGTTAATCCTAGCATGATAAAGAAGATTCAAAGAGAGTGAGATGCCAGCTCCTTTCATTCAGTCAGTAGCTTCAAACATTTCTGGTATATGAAAAACATGTTTTTCAATGGCAAAAATCAATGAATATTGTAAATGCACAAACAGTAATATCTCCACATTGCAAGGTGCAATTCTGAAATTTTTTGCTTTTTCCTGCTAATCCTAGCATGATAAAGAAGATTCAAAGAGAGTGAGATGCCAGCTCCTTTCATTCAGTCAGTAGCTTCAAACATTTCTGGTATATGAAAAACATGTTTTTCAATGGCAAAAATCAATGAATATTGTAAATGCACAAACAGTAATATCTCCACATTGCACGGTGCAATTCTGAAATTTTTAGCTTTTTTCTGTTAATCCTAGCATGATAAAGAAGATTCAAAGAGAGTGAGATGCCAGCTCCTTTCATTCAGTCAGTAGCTTCAAACATTTCTGGACGTTTTTCAATGGCAAAAATCAATGAATATTGTAAATGCACAAACAGTAATATCTCCACATTGCAAGGTGCAATTCTGAAATTTTTTGCTTTATCCTGCTAATCCTAGCATGATAAAGAAGATTCAAAGAGAGTGAGATGCCAGCTCCTTTCATTCAGTCAGTAGCTTCAAACATTTCTGGTATATGAAAAACATGTTTTTCAATGGCAAAAATCAATGAATATTGTAAATGCACAAACAGTAATATCTCCAAATTGCAAGGTGCAATTCTGAAATTTTTTGCTTTTTCCTGCTAATCCTAGCATGATAAAGAAGATTCAAAGAGAGTGAGATGCCAGCTACTTTCATTCAGTCAGTAGCTTCAAACATTTCTGGTATATGAAAAACATGTTTTTCAATGGCAAAAATCAATGAATATTGTAAATGCACAAACAGTAATATCTCCACATTGCACGGTGCAATTCTGAAATTTTTAGCTTTTTCCTGTTAATCCTAGCATGATAAAGAAGATTCAAAGAGAGTGAGATGCCAGCTCCTTTCATTCAGTCAGTAGCTTCAACATTTCTGGTATATGAAAAACATGTTTTTCAATGGCAAAAATCAATGAATATTGTAAATGCACAAACAGTAATATCTCCACATTGCAAGGTGCAATTCTGAAATTTTTTGCTTTTTCCTGTTAATCCTAGCATGATAAAGAAGATTCAAAGAGAGTGAGATGCCAGCTCCTTTCATTCAGTCAGTAGCTTCAAACATTTCTGGTATATGAAAAACATGTTTTTCAATGGCAAAAATCAATGAATATTGTAAATGCACAAACAGTAATATCTCCACATTGCAAGGTGCAATTCTGAATTTTTTGCTTTTTCCTGCTAATCCTAGCATGATAAAGAAGATTCAAAGAGAGTGAGATGCCAGCTCCTTTCATTCAGTCAGTAGCTTCAAACATTTCTGGTATATGAAAAACATGTTTTTCAATGGCAAAAATCAATGAATATTGTAAATGCACAAACAGTAATATCTCCACATTGCACGGTGCAATTCTGAAATTTTTAGCTTTTTCCTGTTAATCCTAGCATGATAAAGAAGATTCAAAGAGAGTGAGATGCCAGCTCCTTTCATTCAGTCAGTAGCTTCAAACATTTCTGGTATATGAAAAACATGTTTTTCAATGGCAAAAATCAATGAATATTGTAAATGCACAAACAGTAATATCTCCACATTGCAAGGTGCAATTCTGAAATTTTTTGCTTTTTCCTGCTAATCCTAGCATGATAAAGAAGATTCAAAGAGAGTGAGATGCCAGCTCCTTTCATTCAGTCAGTAGCTTCAAACATTTCTGGTATATGAAAAACATGTTTTTCAATGCAAAAATCAATGAATATTGTAAATGCACAAACAGTAATATCTCCACATTGCACGGTGCAATTCTGAAATTTTTAGCTTTTTCCTGTTAATCCTAGCATGATAAAGAAGATTCAAAGAGAGTGAGATGCCAGCTCCTTTCATTCAGTCAGTAGCTTCAAACATTTCTGGACGTTTT
>NW_027371552.1:0-26061 GCF_046119375.1 Phyllobates terribilis
CCAAACGAAATATCTCCCAGAATAATAGGTCAGGGAGAGTCTTTTCAGTATCCAGATGATCCTTAAGCTTTAGGGAGTTAATCCATGTAAGAATTGATCGAGTAAATCTTCTTAAGTTGCTTTTATCGTCGCTTTGTAGTTTTAGCCCTCAGGGAGCTCAGGATCAAGCTGCCATCTCGTCCTGTGCTCAGGCCACTCCCCCATCTCACTCTCTTTGAATCTTCTTTATCATGCTAGGATTAACAGGAAAAAGCTAAAAATTTCAGAATTGCACCGTGCAATGTGGAGATATTACTGTTTGTGCATTTACAATATTCATTGATTTTTGCCATTGAAAAACATGTTTTTCATATACCAGAAATGTTTGAAGCTACTGACTGAATGAAAGGAGCTGGCATCTCACTCTCTTTGAATCTTCTTTATCATGCTAGGATTAACAGGAAAAAGCTAAAAATTTCAGAATTGCACCGTGCAATGTGGAGATATTACTGTTTGTGCATTTACAATATTCATTGATTTTTGCCATTGAAAAACATGTTTTTCATATACCAGAAATGTTTGAAGCTACTGACTGAATGAAAGGAGCTGGCATCTCACTCTCTTTGAATCTTCTTTATCATGCTAGGATTAACAGGAAAAAGCTAAAAATTTCAGAATTGCACCGTGCAATGTGGAGATATTACTGTTTGTGCATTTACAATATTCATTGATTTTTGCCATTGAAAAACGTCCAGAAATGTTTGAAGCTACTGACTGAATGAAAGGAGCTGGCATCTCACTCTCTTTGAATCTTCTTTATCATGCTAGGATTAACAGGAAAAAGCTAAAAATTTCAGAATTGCACCGTGCAATGTGGAGATATTACTGTTTGTGCATTTACAATATTCATTGATTTTTGCCATTGAAAAACATGTTTTTCATATACCAGAAATGTTTGAAGCTACTGACTGAATGAAAGGAGCTGGCATCTCACTCTCTTTGAATCTTCTTTATCATGCTAGGATTAACAGGAAAAAGCTAAAAATTTCAGAATTGCACCGTGCAATGTGGAGATATTACTGTTTGTGCATTTACAATATTCATTGATTTTTGCCATTGAAAAACGTCCAGAAATGTTTGAAGCTACTGACTGAATGAAAGGAGCTGGCATCTCACTCTCTTTGAATCTTCTTTATCATGCTAGGATTAACAGGAAAAAGCTAAAAATTTCAGAATTGCACCGTGCAATGTGGAGATATTACTGTTTGTGCATTTACAATATTCATTGATTTTTGCCATTGAAAAACATGTTTTTCATATACCAGAAATGTTTGAAGCTACTGACTGAATGAAAGGAGCTGGCATCTCACTCTCTTTGAATCTTCTTTATCATGCTAGGATTAACAGGAAAAAGCTAAAAATTTCAGAATTGCACCGTGCAATGTGGAGATATTACTGTTTGTGCATTTACAATATTCATTGATTTTTGCCATTGAAAAACGTCCAGAAATGTTTGAAGCTACTGACTGAATGAAAGGAGCTGGCATCTCACTCTCTTTGAATCTTCTTTATCATGCTAGGATTAACAGGAAAAAGCTAAAAATTTCAGAATTGCACCGTGCAATGTGGAGATATTACTGTTTGTGCATTTACAATATTCATTGATTTTTGCCATTGAAAAACGTTTTTCATATACCAGAAATGTTTGAAGCTACTGACTGAATGAAAGGAGCTGGCATCTCACTCTCTTTGAATCTTCTTTATCATGCTAGGATTAACAGGAAAAAGCTAAAAATTTCAGAATTGCACCGTGCAATGTGGAGATATTACTGTTTGTGCATTTACAATATTCATTGATTTTTGCCATTGAAAAACGTCCAGAAATGTTTGAAGCTACTGACTGAATGAAAGGAGCTGGCATCTCACTCTCTTTGAATCTTCTTTATCATGCTAGGATTAACAGGAAAAAGCTAAAAATTTCAGAATTGCACCGTGCAATGTGGAGATATTACTGTTTGTGCATTTACAATATTCATTGATTTTTGCCATTGAAAAACATGTTTTTCATATACCAGAAATGTTTGAAGCTACTGACTGAATGAAAGGAGCTGGCATCTCACTCTCTTTGAATCTTCTTTATCATGCTAGGATTAACAGGAAAAAGCTAAAAATTTCAGAATTGCACCGTGCAATGTGGAGATATTACTGTTTGTGCATTTACAATATTCATTGATTTTTGCCATTGAAAAACATGTTTTTCATATACCAGAAATGTTTGAAGCTACTGACTGAATGAAAGGAGCTGGCATCTCACTCTCTTTGAATCTTCTTTATCATGCTAGGATTAACAGGAAAAAGCTAAAAATTTCAGAATTGCACCGTGCAATGTGGAGATATTACTGTTTGTGCATTTACAATATTCATTGATTTTTGCCATTGAAAAACGTCCAGAAATGTTTGAAGCTACTGACTGAATGAAAGGAGCTGGCATCTCACTCTCTTTGAATCTTCTTTATCATGCTAGGATTAACAGGAAAAAGCTAAAAATTTCAGAATTGCACCGTGCAATGTGGAGATATTACTGTTTGTGCATTTACAATATTCATTGATTTTTGCCATTGAAAAACGTCCAGAAATGTTTGAAGCTACTGACTGAATGAAAGGAGCTGGCATCTCACTCTCTTTGAATCTTCTTTATCATGCTAGGATTAACAGGAAAAAGCTAAAAATTTCAGAATTGCACCGTGCAATGTGGAGATATTACTGTTTGTGCATTTACAATATTCATTGATTTTTGCCATTGAAAAACATGTTTTTCATATACCAGAAATGTTTGAAGCTACTGACTGAATGAAAGGAGCTGGCATCTCACTCTCTTTGAATCTTCTTTATCATGCTAGGATTAACAGGAAAAAGCTAAAAATTTCAGAATTGCACCGTGCAATGTGGAGATATTACTGTTTGTGCATTTACAATACTCATTGATTTTTGCCATTGAAAAACATGTTTTTCATATACCAGAAATGTTTGAAGCTACTGACTGAATGAAAGGAGCTGGCATCTCACTCTCTTTGAATCTTCTTTATCATGCTAGGATTAACAGGAAAAAGCTAAAAATTTCAGAATTGCACCGTGCAATGTGGAGATATTACTGTTTGTGCATTTACAATATTCATTGATTTTTGCCATTGAAAAACATGTTTTTCATATACCAGAAATGTTTGAAGCTACTGACTGAATGAAAGGAGCTGGCATCTCACTCTCTTTGAATCTTCTTTATCATGCTAGGATTAACAGGAAAAAGCTAAAAATTTCAGAATTGCACCGTGCAATGTGGAGATATTACTGTTTGTGCATTTACAATATTCATTGATTTTTGCCATTGAAAAACATGTTTTTCATATACCAGAAATGTTTGAAGCTACTGACTGAATGAAAGGAGCTGGCATCTCACTCTCTTTGAATCTTCTTTATCATGCTAGGATTAACAGGAAAAAGCTAAAAATTTCAGAATTGCACCGTGCAATGTGGAGATATTACTGTTTGTGCATTTACAATATTCATTGATTTTTGCCATTGAAAAACATGTTTTTCATATACCAGAAATGTTTGAAGCTACTGACTGAATGAAAGGAGCTGGCATCTCACTCTCTTTGAATCTTCTTTATCATGCTAGGATTAACAGGAAAAAGCTAAAAATTTCAGAATTGCACCGTGCAATGTGGAGATATTACTGTTTGTGCATTTACAATATTCATTGATTTTTGCCATTGAAAAACATGTTTTTCATATACCAGAAATGTTTGAAGCTACTGACTGAATGAAAGGAGCTGGCATCTCACTCTTTGAATCTTCTTTATCATGCTAGGATTAACAGGAAAAAGCTAAAAATTTCAGAATTGCACCGTGCAATGTGGAGATATTACTGTTTGTGCATTTACAATATTCATTGATTTTTGCCATTGAAAAACATGTTTTTCATATACCAGAAATGTTTGAAGCTACTGACTGAATGAAAGGAGCTGGCATCTCACTCTCTTTGAATCTTCTTTATCATGCTAGGATTAACAGGAAAAAGCTAAAAATTTCAGAATTGCACCGTGCAATGTGGAGATATTACTGTTTGTGCATTTACAATATTCATTGATTTTTGCCATTGAAAAACGTCCAGAAATGTTTGAAGCTACTGACTGAATGAAAGGAGCTGGCATCTCACTCTCTTTGAATCTTCTTTATCATGCTAGGATTAGCAGGAAAAAGCTAAAAATTTCAGAATTGCACCGTGCAATGTGGAGATATTACTGTTTGTGCATTTACAATATTCATTGATTTTTGCCATTGAAAAACATGTTTTTCATATACCAGAAATGTTTGAAGCTACTGACTGAATGAAAGGAGCTGGCATCTCACTCTCTTTGAATCTTCTTTATCATGCTAGGATTAACAGGAAAAAGCTAAAAATTTCAGAATTGCACCGTGCAATGTGGAGATATTACTGTTTGTGCATTTACAATATTCATTGATTTTTGCCATTGAAAAACATGTTTTTCATATACCAGAAATGTTTGAAGCTACTGACTGAATGAAAGGAGCTGGCATCTCACTCTTTGAATCTTCTTTATCATGCTAGGATTAACAGGAAAAAGCTAAAAATTTCAGAATTGCACCGTGCAATGTGGAGATATTACTGTTTGTGCATTTACAATATTCATTGATTTTTGCCATTGAAAAACATGTTTTTCATATACCAGAAATGTTTGAAGCTACTGACTGAATGAAAGGAGCTGGCATCTCACTCTCTTTGAATCTTCTTTATCATGCTAGGATTAACAGGAAAAAGCTAAAAATTTCAGAATTGCACCGTGCAATGTGGAGATATTACTGTTTGTGCATTTACAATATTCATTGATTTTTGCCATTGAAAAACGTCCAGAAATGTTTGAAGCTACTGACTGAATGAAAGGAGCTGGCATCTCACTCTCTTTGAATCTTCTTTATCATGCTAGGATTAGCAGGAAAAAGCTAAAAATTTCAGAATTGCACCGTGCAATGTGGAGATATTACTGTTTGTGCATTTACAATATTCATTGATTTTTGCCATTGAAAAACATGTTTTTCATATACCAGAAATGTTTGAAGCTACTGACTGAATGAAAGGAGCTGGCATCTCACTCTCTTTGAATCTTCTTTATCATGCTAGGATTAACAGGAAAAAGCTAAAAATTTCAGAATTGCACCGTGCAATGTGGAGATATTACTGTTTGTGCATTTACAATATTCATTGATTTTTGCCATTGAAAAACGTCCAGAAATGTTTGAAGCTACTGACTGAATGAAAGGAGCTGGCATCTCACTCTCTTTGAATCTTCTTTATCATGCTAGGATTAACAGGAAAAAGCTAAAAATTTCAGAATTGCACCGTGCAATGTGGAGATATTACTGTTTGTGCATTTACAATATTCATTGATTTTTGCCATTGAAAAACATGTTTTTCATATACCAGAAATGTTTGAAGCTACTGACTGAATGAAAGGAGCTGGCATCTCACTCTCTTTGAATCTTCTTTATCATGCTAGGATTAACAGGAAAAAGCTAAAAATTTCAGAATTGCACCGTGCAATGTGGAGATATTACTGTTTGTGCATTTACAATATTCATTGATTTTTGCCATTGAAAAACATGTTTTTCATATACCAGAAATGTTTGAAGCTACTGACTGAATGAAAGGAGCTGGCATCTCACTCTCTTTGAATCTTCTTTATCATGCTAGGATTAACAGGAAAAAGCTAAAAATTTCAGAATTGCACCGTGCAATGTGGAGATATTACTGTTTGTGCATTTACAATATTCATTGATTTTTGCCATTGAAAAACGTCCAGAAATGTTTGAAGCTACTGACTGAATGAAAGGAGCTGGCATCTCACTCTCTTTGAATCTTCTTTATCATGCTAGGATTAACAGGAAAAAGCTAAAAATTTCAGAATTGCACCGTGCAATGTGGAGATATTACTGTTTGTGCATTTACAATATTCATTGATTTTTGCCATTGAAAAACGTCCAGAAATGTTTGAAGCTACTGACTGAATGAAAGGAGCTGGCATCTCACTCTCTTTGAATCTTCTTTATCATGCTAGGATTAACAGGAAAAAGCTAAAAATTTCAGAATTGCACCGTGCAATGTGGAGATATTACTGTTTGTGCATTTACAATATTCATTGATTTTTGCCATTGAAAAACATGTTTTTCATATACCAGAAATGTTTGAAGCTACTGACTGAATGAAAGGAGCTGGCATCTCACTCTCTTTGAATCTTCTTTATCATGCTAGGATTAACAGGAAAAAGCTAAAAATTTCAGAATTGCACCGTGCAATGTGGAGATATTACTGTTTGTGCATTTACAATATTCATTGATTTTTGCCATTGAAAAACATGTTTTTCATATACCAGAAATGTTTGAAGCTACTGACTGAATGAAAGGAGCTGGCATCTCACTCTCTTTGAATCTTCTTTATCATGCTAGGATTAACAGGAAAAAGCTAAAAATTTCAGAATTGCACCGTGCAATGTGGAGATATTACTGTTTGTGCATTTACAATATTCATTGATTTTTGCCATTGAAAAACATGTTTTTCATATACCAGAAATGTTTGAAGCTACTGACTGAATGAAAGGAGCTGGCATCTCACTCTCTTTGAATCTTCTTTATCATGCTAGGATTAACAGGAAAAAGCTAAAAATTTCAGAATTGCACCGTGCAATGTGGAGATATTACTGTTTGTGCATTTACAATATTCATTGATTTTTGCCATTGAAAAACATGTTTTTCATATACCAGAAATGTTTGAAGCTACTGACTGAATGAAAGGAGCTGGCATCTCACTCTCTTTGAATCTTCTTTATCATGCTAGGATTAACAGGAAAAAGCTAAAAATTTCAGAATTGCACCGTGCAATGTGGAGATATTACTGTTTGTGCATTTACAATATTCATTGATTTTTGCCATTGAAAAACATGTTTTTCATATACCAGAAATGTTTGAAGCTACTGACTGAATGAAAGGAGCTGGCATCTCACTCTCTTTGAATCTTCTTTATCATGCTAGGATTAACAGGAAAAAGCTAAAAATTTCAGAATTGCACCGTGCAATGTGGAGATATTACTGTTTGTGCATTTACAATATTCATTGATTTTTGCCATTGAAAAACGTCCAGAAATGTTTGAAGCTACTGACTGAATGAAAGGAGCTGGCATCTCACTCTCTTTGAATCTTCTTTATCATGCTAGGATTAGCAGGAAAAAGCTAAAAATTTCAGAATTGCACCGTGCAATGTGGAGATATTACTGTTTGTGCATTTACAATATTCATTGATTTTTGCCATTGAAAAACATGTTTTTCATATACCAGAAATGTTTGAAGCTACTGACTGAATGAAAGGAGCTGGCATCTCACTCTCTTTGAATCTTCTTTATCATGCTAGGATTAACAGGAAAAAGCTAAAAATTTCAGAATTGCACCGTGCAATGTGGAGATATTACTGTTTGTGCATTTACAATATTCATTGATTTTTGCCATTGAAAAACGTCCAGAAATGTTTGAAGCTACTGACTGAATGAAAGGAGCTGGCATCTCACTCTCTTTGAATCTTCTTTATCATGCTAGGATTAACAGGAAAAAGCTAAAAATTTCAGAATTGCACCGTGCAATGTGGAGATATTACTGTTTGTGCATTTACAATATTCATTGATTTTTGCCATTGAAAAACATGTTTTTCATATACCAGAAATGTTTGAAGCTACTGACTGAATGAAAGGAGCTGGCATCTCACTCTCTTTGAATCTTCTTTATCATGCTAGGATTAACAGGAAAAAGCTAAAAATTTCAGAATTGCACCGTGCAATGTGGAGATATTACTGTTTGTGCATTTACAATATTCATTGATTTTTGCCATTGAAAAACATGTTTTTCATATACCAGAAATGTTTGAAGCTACTGACTGAATGAAAGGAGCTGGCATCTCACTCTCTTTGAATCTTCTTTATCATGCTAGGATTAACAGGAAAAAGCTAAAAATTTCAGAATTGCACCGTGCAATGTGGAGATATTACTGTTTGTGCATTTACAATATTCATTGATTTTTGCCATTGAAAAACGTCCAGAAATGTTTGAAGCTACTGACTGAATGAAAGGAGCTGGCATCTCACTCTCTTTGAATCTTCTTTATCATGCTAGGATTAACAGGAAAAAGCTAAAAATTTCAGAATTGCACCGTGCAATGTGGAGATATTACTGTTTGTGCATTTACAATATTCATTGATTTTTGCCATTGAAAAACGTTTTTCATATACCAGAAATGTTTGAAGCTACTGACTGAATGAAAGGAGCTGGCATCTCACTCTCTTTGAATCTTCTTTATCATGCTAGGATTAACAGGAAAAAGCTAAAAATTTCAGAATTGCACCGTGCAATGTGGAGATATTACTGTTTGTGCATTTACAATATTCATTGATTTTTGCCATTGAAAAACATGTTTTTCATATACCAGAAATGTTTGAAGCTACTGACTGAATGAAAGGAGCTGGCATCTCACTCTCTTTGAATCTTCTTTATCATGCTAGGATTAACAGGAAAAAGCTAAAAATTTCAGAATTGCACCGTGCAATGTGGAGATATTACTGTTTGTGCATTTACAATATTCATTGATTTTTGCCATTGAAAAACATGTTTTTCATATACCAGAAATGTTTGAAGCTACTGACTGAATGAAAGGAGCTGGCATCTCACTCTCTTTGAATCTTCTTTATCATGCTAGGATTAACAGGAAAAAGCTAAAAATTTCAGAATTGCACCGTGCAATGTGGAGATATTACTGTTTGTGCATTTACAATATTCATTGATTTTTGCCATTGAAAAACATGTTTTTCATATACCAGAAATGTTTGAAGCTACTGACTGAATGAAAGGAGCTGGCATCTCACTCTCTTTGAATCTTCTTTATCATGCTAGGATTAACAGGAAAAAGCTAAAAATTTCAGAATTGCACCGTGCAATGTGGAGATATTACTGTTTGTGCATTTACAATATTCATTGATTTTTGCCATTGAAAAACATGTTTTTCATATACCAGAAATGTTTGAAGCTACTGACTGAATGAAAGGAGCTGGCATCTCACTCTCTTTGAATCTTATCATGCTAGGATTAACAGGAAAAAGCTAAAAATTTCAGAATTGCACCGTGCAATGTGGAGATATTACTGTTTGTGCATTTACAATATTCATTGATTTTTGCCATTGAAAAACTGTCATATACAGAAATGTTTGAAGCTACTGACTGAATGAAAGGAGCTGGCATCTCACTCTCTTTGAATCTTCTTTATCATGCTAGGATTAACAGGAAAAAGCTAAAAATTTCAGAATTGCACCGTGCAATGTGGAGATATTACTGTTTGTGCATTTACAATATTCATTGATTTTTGCCATTGAAAAACATGTTTTTCATATACCAGAAATGTTTGAAGCTACTGACTGAATGAAAGGAGCTGGCATCTCACTCTCTTTTTTGAATCTTCTTTATCATGCTAGGATTAACAGGAAAAAGCTAAAAATTTCAGAATTGCACCGTGCAATGTGGAGATATTACTGTTTGTGCATTTACAATATTCATTGATTTTTGCCATTGAAAAACATGTTTTTCATATACCAGAAATGTTTGAAGCTACTGACTGAATGAAAGGAGCTGGCATCTCACTCTCTTTGAATCTTCTTTATCATGCTAGGATTAACAGGAAAAAGCTAAAAATTTCAGAATTGCACCGTGCAATGTGGAGATATTACTGTTTGTGCATTTACAATATTCATTGATTTTTGCCATTGAAAAACATGTTTTCATATACCAGAAATGTTTGAAGCTACTGACTGAATGAAAGGAGCTGGCATCTCACTCTCTTTGAATCTTCTTTATCATGCTAGGATTAACAGGAAAAAGCTAAAAATTTCAGAATTGCACCGTGCAATGTGGAGATATTACTGTTTGTGCATTTACAATATTCATTGATTTTTGCCATTGAAAAACATGTTTTTCATATACCAGAAATGTTTGAAGCTACTGACTGAATGAAAGGAGCTGGCATCTCACTCTCTTTGAATCTTCTTTATCATGCTAGGATTAACAGGAAAAAGCTAAAAATTTCAGAATTGCACCGTGCAATGTGGAGATATTACTGTTTGTGCATTTACAATATTCATTGATTTTTGCCATTGAAAAACATGTTTTTCATATACCAGAAATGTTTGAAGCTACTGACTGAATGAAAGGAGCTGGCATCTCACTCTCTTTGAATCTTCTTTATCATGCTAGGATTAACAGGAAAAAGCTAAAAATTTCAGAATTGCACCGTGCAATGTGGAGATATTACTGTTTGTGCATTTACAATATTCATTGATTTTTGCCATTGAAAAACATGTTTTTCATATACCAGAAATGTTTGAAGCTACTGACTGAATGAAAGGAGCTGGCATCTCACTCTCTTTGAATCTTCTTTATCATGCTAGGATTAACAGGAAAAAGCTAAAAATTTCAGAATTGCACCGTGCAATGTGGAGATATTACTGTTTGTGCATTTACAATATTCATTGATTTTTGCCATTGAAAAACATGTTCATATACCAGAAATGTTTGAAGCTACTGACTGAATGAAAGGAGCTGGCATCTCACTCTCTTTGAATCTTCTTTATCATGCTAGGATTAACAGGAAAAAGCTAAAAATTTCAGAATTGCACCGTGCAATGTGGAGATATTACTGTTTGTGCATTTACAATATTCATTGATTTTTGCCATTGAAAAACAGTTTTACTTCCAGAAATGTTTGAAGCTACTGACTGAATGAAAGGAGCTGGCATCTCACTCTCTTTGAATCTTCTTTATCATGCTAGGATTAACAGGAAAAAGCTAAAAATTTCAGAATTGCACCGTGCAATGTGGAGATATTACTGTTTGTGCATTTACAATATTCATTGATTTTTGCCATTGAAAAACATGTTTTTCATATACCAGAAATGTTTGAAGCTACTGACTGAATGAAAGGAGCTGGCATCTCACTAATATTCATTGATTTTTGCCATTGAAAAACATGTTTTTCATATACCAGAAATGTTTGAAGCTACTGACTGAATGAAAGGAGCTGGCATCTCACTCTCTTTGAATCTTCTTTATCATGCTAGGATTAACAGGAAAAAGCTAAAAATTTCAGAATTGCACCGTGCAATGTGGAGATATTACTGTTTGTGCATTTACAATATTCATTGATTTTTGCCATTGAAAAACGTCCAGAAATGTTTGAAGCTACTGACTGAATGAAAGGAGCTGGCATCTCACTCTCTTTGAATCTTCTTTATCATGCTAGGATTAACAGGAAAAAGCTAAAAATTTCAGAATTGCACCGTGCAATGTGGAGATATTACTGTTTGTGCATTTACAATATTCATTGATTTTTGCCATTGAAAAACATGTTTTTCATATACCAGAAATGTTTGAAGCTACTGACTGAATGAAAGGAGCTGGCATCTCACTCTCTTTGAATCTTCTTTATCATGCTAGGATTAACAGGAAAAAGCTAAAAATTTCAGAATTGCACCGTGCAATGTGGAGATATTACTGTTTGTGCATTTACAATATTCATTGATTTTTGCCATTGAAAAACTGTCCAGAAATGTTTGAAGCTACTGACTGAATGAAAGGAGCTGGCATCTCACTCTCTTTGAATCTTCTTTATCATGCTAGGATTAACAGGAAAAAGCTAAAAATTTCAGAATTGCACCGTGCAATGTGGAGATATTACTGTTTGTGCATTTACAATATTCATTGATTTTTGCCATTGAAAAACATGTTTTTCATATACCAGAAATGTTTGAAGCTACTGACTGAATGAAAGGAGCTGGCATCTCACTCTCTTTGAATCTTCTTTATCATGCTAGGATTAACAGGAAAAAGCTAAAAATTTCAGAATTGCACCGTGCAATGTGGAGATATTACTGTTTGTGCATTTACAATATTCATTGATTTTTGCCATTGAAAAACGTCCAGAAATGTTTGAAGCTACTGACTGAATGAAAGGAGCTGGCATCTCACTCTCTTTGAATCTTCTTTATCATGCTAGGATTAACAGGAAAAAGCTAAAAATTTCAGAATTGCACCGTGCAATGTGGAGATATTACTGTTTGTGCATTTACAATATTCATTGATTTTTGCCATTGAAAAACATGTTTTTCATATACCAGAAATGTTTGAAGCTACTGACTGAATGAAAGGAGCTGGCATCTCACTCTCTTTGAATCTTCTTTATCATGCTAGGATTAACAGGAAAAAGCTAAAAATTTCAGAATTGCACCGTGCAATGTGGAGATATTACTGTTTGTGCATTTACAATATTCATTGATTTTTGCCATTGAAAAACATGTTTTTCATATACCAGAAATGTTTGAAGCTACTGACTGAATGAAAGGAGCTGGCATCTCACTCTCTTTGAATCTTCTTTATCATGCTAGGATTAACAGGAAAAAGCTAAAAATTTCAGAATTGCACCGTGCAATGTGGAGATATTACTGTTTGTGCATTTACAATATTCATTGATTTTTGCCATTGAAAAACGTCCAGAAATGTTTGAAGCTACTGACTGAATGAAAGGAGCTGGCATCTCACTCTCTTTGAATCTTCTTTATCATGCTAGGATTAACAGGAAAAAGCTAAAAATTTCAGAATTGCACCGTGCAATGTGGAGATATTACTGTTTGTGCATTTACAATATTCATTGATTTTTGCCATTGAAAAACATGTTTTTCATATACCAGAAATGTTTGAAGCTACTGACTGAATGAAAGGAGCTGGCATCTCACTCTCTTTGAATCTTCTTTATCATGCTAGGATTAACAGGAAAAAGCTAAAAATTTCAGAATTGCACCGTGCAATGTGGAGATATTACTGTTTGTGCATTTACAATATTCATTGATTTTTGCCATTGAAAAACATGTTTTTCATATACCAGAAATGTTTGAAGCTACTGACTGAATGAAAGGAGCTGGCATCTCACTCTCTTTGAATCTTCTTTATCATGCTAGGATTAACAGGAAAAAGCTAAAAATTTCAGAATTGCACCGTGCAATGTGGAGATATTACTGTTTGTGCATTTACAATATTCATTGATTTTTGCCATTGAAAAACAGTTTTTCATATACCAGAAATGTTTGAAGCTACTGACTGAATGAAAGGAGCTGGCATCTCACTCTCTTTGAATCTTCTTTATCATGCTAGGATTAACAGGAAAAAGCTAAAAATTTCAGAATTGCACCGTGCAATGTGGAGATATTACTGTTTGTGCATTTACAATATTCATTGATTTTTGCCATTGAAAAACATGTTTTCATATACCAGAAATGTTTGAAGCTACTGACTGAATGAAAGGAGCTGGCATCTCACTCTCTTTGAATCTTCTTTATCATGCTAGGATTAACAGGAAAAAGTTATCATGCTAGGATTAACAGGAAAAAGCTAAAAATTTCAGAATTGCACCGTGCAATGTGGAGATATTACTGTTTGTGCATTTACAATATTCATTGATTTTTGCCATTGAAAAACATGTTTTTCATATACCAGAAATGTTTGAAGCTACTGACTGAATGAAAGGAGCTGGCATCTCACTCTCTTTGAATCTTCTTTATCATGCTAGGATTAACAGGAAAAAGCTAAAAATTTCAGAATTGCACCGTGCAATGTGGAGATATTACTGTTTGTGCATTTAAAAACATGTTTTTCATATACCAGAAATGTTTGAAGCTACTGACTGAATGAAAGGAGCTGGCATCTCACTCTCTTTGAATCTTCTTTATCATGCTAGGATTAACAGGAAAAAGCTAAAAATTTCAGAATTGCACCGTGCAATGTGGAGATATTACTGTTTGTGCATTTACAATATTCATTGATTTTTGCCATTGAAAAACATTCATATACCAGAAATGTTTGAAGCTACTGACTGAATGAAAGGAGCTGGCATCTCACTCTCTTTGAATCTTCTTTATCATGCTAGGATTAACAGGAAAAAGCTAAAAATTTCAGAATTGCACCGTGCAATGTGGAGATATTACTGTTTGTGCATTTACAATATTCATTGATTTTTGCCATTGAAAAACATGTTTTTCATATACCAGAAATGTTTGAAGCTACTGACTGAATGAAAGGAGCTGGCATCTCACTCTCTTTGAATCTTCTTTATCATGCTAGGATTAACAGGAAAAAGCTAAAAATTTCAGAATTGCACCGTGCAATGTGGAGATATTACTGTTTGTGCATTTACAATATTCATTGATTTTTGCCATTGAAAAACATGTTTTTCATATACCAGAAATGTTTGAAGCTACTGACTGAATGAAAGGAGCTGGCATCTCACTCTCTTTGAATCTTCTTTATCATGCTAGGATTAACAGGAAAAAGCTAAAAATTTCAGAATTGCACCGTGCAATGTGGAGATATTACTGTTTGTGCATTTACAATATTCATTGATTTTTGCCATTGAAAAACATGTTTTTCATATACCAGAAATGTTTGAAGCTACTGACTGAATGAAAGGAGCTGGCATCTCACTCTCTTTGAATCTTCTTTATCATGCTAGGATTAACAGGAAAAAGCTAAAAATTTCAGAATTGCACCGTGCAATGTGGAGATATTACTGTTTGTGCATTTACAATATTCATTGATTTTTGCCATTGAAAAACATGTTTTTCATATACCAGAAATGTTTGAAGCTACTGACTGAATGAAAGGAGCTGGCATCTCACTCTCTTTGAATCTTCTTTATCATGCTAGGATTAACAGGAAAAAGCTAAAAATTTCAGAATTGCACCGTGCAATGTGGAGATATTACTGTTTGTGCATTTACAATATTCATTGATTTTTGCCATTGAAAAACATGTTTTTCATATACCAGAAATGTTTGAAGCTACTGACTGAATGAAAGGAGCTGGCATCTCACTCTCTTTGAATCTTCTTTATCATGCTAGGATTAACAGGAAAAAGCTAAAAATTTCAGAATTGCACCGTGCAATGTGGAGATATTACTGTTTGTGCATTTACAATATTCATTGATTTTTGCCATTGAAAAACATGTTTTTCATATACCAGAAATGTTTGAAGCTACTGACTGAATGAAAGGAGCTGGCATCTCACTCTCTTTGAATCTTCTTTATCATGCTAGGATTAACAGGAAAAAGCTAAAAATTTCAGAATTGCACCGTGCAATGTGGAGATATTACTGTTTGTGCATTTACAATATTCATTGATTTTTGCCATTGAAAAACATGTTTTTCATATACCAGAAATGTTTGAAGCTACTGACTGAATGAAAGGAGCTGGCATCTCACTCTCTTTGAATCTTCTTTATCATGCTAGGATTAACAGGAAAAAGCTAAAAATTTCAGAATTGCACCGTGCAATGTGGAGATATTACTGTTTGTGCATTTACAATATTCATTGATTTTTGCCATTGAAAAACATGTTTTTCATATACCAGAAATGTTTGAAGCTACTGACTGAATGAAAGGAGCTGGCATCTCACTCTCTTTGAATCTTCTTTATCATGCTAGGATTAACAGGAAAAAGCTAAAAATTTCAGAATTGCACCGTGCAATGTGGAGATATTACTGTTTGTGCATTTACAATATTCATTGATTTTTGCCATTGAAAAACATGTTTTTCATATACCAGAAATGTTTGAAGCTACTGACTGAATGAAAGGAGCTGGCATCTCACTCTCTTTGAATCTTCTTTATCATGCTAGGATTAACAGGAAAAAGCTAAAAATTTCAGAATTGCACCGTGCAATGTGGAGATATTACTGTTTGTGCATTTACAATATTCATTGATTTTTGCCATTGAAAAACATGTTTTTCATATACCAGAAATGTTTGAAGCTACTGACTGAATGAAAGGAGCTGGCATCTCACTCTCTTTGAATCTTCTTTATCATGCTAGGATTAACAGGAAAAAGCTAAAAATTTCAGAATTGCACCGTGCAATGTGGAGATATTACTGTTTGTGCATTTACAATATTCATTGATTTTTGCCATTGAAAAACATGTTTTTCATATACCAGAAATGTTTGAAGCTACTGACTGAATGAAAGGAGCTGGCATCTCACTCTCTTTGAATCTTCTTTATCATGCTAGGATTAACAGGAAAAAGCTAAAAATTTCAGAATTGCACCGTGCAATGTGGAGATATTACTGTTTGTGCATTTACAATATTCATTGATTTTTGCCATTGAAAAACTGTTTTTCATATACCAGAAATGTTTGAAGCTACTGACTGAATGAAAGGAGCTGGCATCTCACTCTCTTTGAATCTTCTTTATCATGCTAGGATTAACAGGAAAAAGCTAAAAATTTCAGAATTGCACCGTGCAATGTGGAGATATTACTGTTTGTGCATTTACAATATTCATTGATTTTTGCCATTGAAAAACATGTTTTTCATATACCAGAAATGTTTGAAGCTACTGACTGAATGAAAGGAGCTGGCATCTCACTCTCTTTGAATCTTCTTTATCATGCTAGGATTAACAGGAAAAAGCTAAAAATTTCAGAATTGCACCGTGCAATGTGGAGATATTACTGTTTGTGCATTTACAATATTCATTGATTTTTGCCATTGAAAAACATGCATATACCAGAAATGTTTGAAGCTACTGACTGAATGAAAGGAGCTGGCATCTCACTCTCTTTGAATCTTCTTTATCATGCTAGGATTAACAGGAAAAAGCTAAAAATTTCAGAATTGCACCGTGCAATGTGGAGATATTACTGTTTGTGCATTTACAATATTCATTGATTTTTGCCATTGAAAAACATGTTTTTCATATACCAGAAATGTTTGAAGCTACTGACTGAATGAAAGGAGCTGGCATCTCACTCTCTTTGAATCTTCTTTATCATGCTAGGATTAACAGGAAAAAGCTAAAAATTTCAGAATTGCACCGTGCAATGTGGAGATATTACTGTTTGTGCATTTACAATATTCATTGATTTTTGCCATTGAAAAACATGTTTTTCATATACCAGAAATGTTTGAAGCTACTGACTGAATGAAAGGAGCTGGCATCTCACTCTCTTTGAATCTTCTTTATCATGCTAGGATTAACAGGAAAAAGCTAAAAATTTCAGAATTGCACCGTGCAATGTGGAGATATTACTGTTTGTGCATTTACAATATTCATTGATTTTTGCCATTGAAAAACATGTTTTTCATATACCAGAAATGTTTGAAGCTACTGACTGAATGAAAGGAGCTGGCATCTCACTCTCTTTGAATCTTCTTTATCATGCTAGGATTAACAGGAAAAAGCTAAAAATTTCAGAATTGCACCGTGCAATGTGGAGATATTACTGTTTGTGCATTTACAATATTCATTGATTTTTGCCATTGAAAAACATGTTCATATACCAGAAATGTTTGAAGCTACTGACTGAATGAAAGGAGCTGGCATCTCACTCTCTTTGAATCTTCTTTATCATGCTAGGATTAACAGGAAAAAGCTAAAAATTTCAGAATTGCACCGTGCAATGTGGAGATATTACTGTTTGTGCATTTACAATATTCATTGATTTTTGCCATTGAAAAACATGTTTTTCATATACCAGAAATGTTTGAAGCTACTGACTGAATGAAAGGAGCTGGCATCTCACTCTCTTTGAATCTTCTTTATCATGCTAGGATTAACAGGAAAAAGCTAAAAATTTCAGAATTGCACCGTGCAATGTGGAGATATTACTGTTTGTGCATTTACAATATTCATTGATTTTTGCCATTGAAAAACATGTTTTCATATACCAGAAATGTTTGAAGCTACTGACTGAATGAAAGGAGCTGGCATCTCACTCTCTTTGAATCTTCTTTATCATGCTAGGATTAACAGGAAAAAGCTAAAAATTTCAGAATTGCACCGTGCAATGTGGAGATATTACTGTTTGTGCATTTACAATATTCATTGATTTTTGCCATTGAAAAACATGTTTTTCATATACCAGAAATGTTTGAAGCTACTGACTGAATGAAAGGAGCTGGCATCTCACTCTCTTTGAATCTTCTTTATCATGCTAGGATTAACAGGAAAAAGCTAAAAATTTCAGAATTGCACCGTGCAATGTGGAGATATTACTGTTTGTGCATTTACAATATTCATTGATTTTTGCCATTGAAAAACATGTTTTTCATATACCAGAAATGTTTGAAGCTACTGACTGAATGAAAGGAGCTGGCATCTCACTCTCTTTGAATCTTCTTTATCATGCTAGGATTAACAGGAAAAAGCTAAAAATTTCAGAATTGCACCGTGCAATGTGGAGATATTACTGTTTGTGCATTTACAATATTCATTGATTTTTGCCATTGAAAAACATGTTTTTCATATACCAGAAATGTTTGAAGCTACTGACTGAATGAAAGGAGCTGGCATCTCACTCTCTTTGAATCTTCTTTATCATGCTAGGATTAACAGGAAAAAGCTAAAAATTTCAGAATTGCACCGTGCAATGTGGAGATATTACTGTTTGTGCATTTACAATATTCATTGATTTTTGCCATTGAAAAACATGTTTTTCATATACCAGAAATGTTTGAAGCTACTGACTGAATGAAAGGAGCTGGCATCTCACTCTCTTTGAATCTTCTTTATCATGCTAGGATTAACAGGAAAAAGCTAAAAATTTCAGAATTGCACCGTGCAATGTGGAGATATTACTGTTTGTGCATTTACAATATTCATTGATTTTTGCCATTGAAAAACATGTTTTTCATATACCAGAAATGTTTGAAGCTACTGACTGAATGAAAGGAGCTGGCATCTCACTCTCTTTGAATCTTCTTTATCATGCTAGGATTAACAGGAAAAAGCTAAAAATTTCAGAATTGCACCGTGCAATGTGGAGATATTACTGTTTGTGCATTTACAATATTCATTGATTTTTGCCATTGAAAAACATGTTTTTCATATACCAGAAATGTTTGAAGCTACTGACTGAATGAAAGGAGCTGGCATCTCACTCTCTTTGAATCTTCTTTATCATGCTAGGATTAACAGGAAAAAGCTAAAAATTTCAGAATTGCACCGTGCAATGTGGAGATATTACTGTTTGTGCATTTACAATATTCATTGATTTTTGCCATTGAAAAACATGTTTTTCATATACCAGAAATGTTTGAAGCTACTGACTGAATGAAAGGAGCTGGCATCTCACTCTCTTTGAATCTTCTTTATCATGCTAGGATTAACAGGAAAAAGCTAAAAATTTCAGAATTGCACCGTGCAATGTGGAGATATTACTGTTTGTGCATTTACAATATTCATTGATTTTTGCCATTGAAAAACATGTTTTTCATATACCAGAAATGTTTGAAGCTACTGACTGAATGAAAGGAGCTGGCATCTCACTCTCTTTGAATCTTCTTTATCATGCTAGGATTAACAGGAAAAAGCTAAAAATTTCAGAATTGCACCGTGCAATGTGGAGATATTACTGTTTGTGCATTTACAATATTCATTGATTTTTGCCATTGAAAAACTGTTTTTCATATACCAGAAATGTTTGAAGCTACTGACTGAATGAAAGGAGCTGGCATCTCACTCTCTTTGAATCTTCTTTATCATGCTAGGATTAACAGGAAAAAGCTAAAAATTTCAGAATTGCACCGTGCAATGTGGAGATATTACTGTTTGTGCATTTACAATATTCATTGATTTTTGCCATTGAAAAACATGTTTTTCATATACCAGAAATGTTTGAAGCTACTGACTGAATGAAAGGAGCTGGCATCTCACTCTCTTTGAATCTTCTTTATCATGCTAGGATTAACAGGAAAAAGCTAAAAATTTCAGAATTGCACCGTGCAATGTGGAGATATTACTGTTTGTGCATTTACAATATTCATTGATTTTTGCCATTGAAAAACATGTTTTTCATATACCAGAAATGTTTGAAGCTACTGACTGAATGAAAGGAGCTGGCATCTCACTCTCTTTGAATCTTCTTTATCATGCTAGGATTAACAGGAAAAAGCTAAAAATTTCAGAATTGCACCGTGCAATGTGGAGATATTACTGTTTGTGCATTTACAATATTCATTGATTTTTGCCATTGAAAAACTGCATATACCAGAAATGTTTGAAGCTACTGACTGAATGAAAGGAGCTGGCATCTCACTCTCTTTGAATCTTCTTTATCATGCTAGGATTAACAGGAAAAAGCTAAAAATTTCAGAATTGCACCGTGCAATGTGGAGATATTACTGTTTGTGCATTTACAATATTCATTGATTTTTGCCATTGAAAAACATGTTTTTCATATACCAGAAATGTTTGAAGCTACTGACTGAATGAAAGGAGCTGGCATCTCACTCTCTTTGAATCTTCTTTATCATGCTAGGATTAACAGGAAAAAGCTAAAAATTTCAGAATTGCACCGTGCAATGTGGAGATATTACTGTTTGTGCATTTACAATATTCATTGATTTTTGCCATTGAAAAACATGTTTTTCATATACCAGAAATGTTTGAAGCTACTGACTGAATGAAAGGAGCTGGCATCTCACTCTCTTTGAATCTTCTTTATCATGCTAGGATTAACAGGAAAAAGCTAAAAATTTCAGAATTGCACCGTGCAATGTGGAGATATTACTGTTTGTGCATTTACAATATTCATTGATTTTTGCCATTGAAAAACATGTTTTTCATATACCAGAAATGTTTGAAGCTACTGACTGAATGAAAGGAGCTGGCATCTCACTCTCTTTGAATCTTCTTTATCATGCTAGGATTAACAGGAAAAAGCTAAAAATTTCAGAATTGCACCGTGCAATGTGGAGATATTACTGTTTGTGCATTTACAATATTCATTGATTTTTGCCATTGAAAAACATGTTTTCATATACCAGAAATGTTTGAAGCTACTGACTGAATGAAAGGAGCTGGCATCTCACTCTCTTTGAATCTTCTTTATCATGCTAGGATTAACAGGAAAAAGCTAAAAATTTCAGAATTGCACCGTGCAATGTGGAGATATTACTGTTTGTGCATTTACAATATTCATTGATTTTTGCCATTGAAAAACATGTTTTTCATATACCAGAAATGTTTGAAGCTACTGACTGAATGAAAGGAGCTGGCATCTCACTCTCTTTGAATCTTCTTTATCATGCTAGGATTAACAGGAAAAAGCTAAAAATTTCAGAATTGCACCGTGCAATGTGGAGATATTACTGTTTGTGCATTTACAATATTCATTGATTTTTGCCATTGAAAAACATGTTTTTCATATACCAGAAATGTTTGAAGCTACTGACTGAATGAAAGGAGCTGGCATCTCACTCTCTTTGAATCTTCTTTATCATGCTAGGATTAACAGGAAAAAGCTAAAAATTTCAGAATTGCACCGTGCAATGTGGAGATATTACTGTTTGTGCATTTACAATATTCATTGATTTTTGCCATTGAAAAACATGTTTTTCATATACCAGAAATGTTTGAAGCTACTGACTGAATGAAAGGAGCTGGCATCTCACTCTCTTTGAATCTTCTTTATCATGCTAGGATTAACAGGAAAAAGCTAAAAATTTCAGAATTGCACCGTGCAATGTGGAGATATTACTGTTTGTGCATTTACAATATTCATTGATTTTTGCCATTGAAAAACAGTTTTCATATACCAGAAATGTTTGAAGCTACTGACTGAATGAAAGGAGCTGGCATCTCACTCTCTTTGAATCTTCTTTATCATGCTAGGATTAACAGGAAAAAGCTAAAAATTTCAGAATTGCACCGTGCAATGTGGAGATATTACTGTTTGTGCATTTACAATATTCATTGATTTTTGCCATTGAAAAACATGTTTTTCATATACCAGAAATGTTTGAAGCTACTGACTGAATGAAAGGAGCTGGCATCTCACTCTCTTTGAATCTTCTTTATCATGCTAGGATTAACAGGAAAAAGCTAAAAATTTCAGAATTGCACCGTGCAATGTGGAGATATTACTGTTTGTGCATTTACAATATTCATTGATTTTTGCCATTGAAAAACATGTTTTTCATATACCAGAAATGTTTGAAGCTACTGACTGAATGAAAGGAGCTGGCATCTCACTCTCTTTGAATCTTCTTTATCATGCTAGGATTAACAGGAAAAAGCTAAAAATTTCAGAATTGCACCGTGCAATGTGGAGATATTACTGTTTGTGCATTTACAATATTCATTGATTTTTGCCATTGAAAAACATGTTTTTCATATACCAGAAATGTTTGAAGCTACTGACTGAATGAAAGGAGCTGGCATCTCACTCTCTTTGAATCTTCTTTATCATGCTAGGATTAACAGGAAAAAGCTAAAAATTTCAGAATTGCACCGTGCAATGTGGAGATATTACTGTTTGTGCATTTACAATATTCATTGATTTTTGCCATTGAAAAACAGTCATATCCAGAAATGTTTGAAGCTACTGACTGAATGAAAGGAGCTGGCATCTCACTCTCTTTGAATCTTCTTTATCATGCTAGGATTAACAGGAAAAAGCTAAAAATTTCAGAATTGCACCGTGCAATGTGGAGATATTACTGTTTGTGCATTTACAATATTCATTGATTTTTGCCATTGAAAAACATGTTTTTCATATACCAGAAATGTTTGAAGCTACTGACTGAATGAAAGGAGCTGGCATCTCACTCTCTTTGAATCTTCTTTATCATGCTAGGATTAACAGGAAAAAGCTAAAAATTTCAGAATTGCACCGTGCAATGTGGAGATATTACTGTTTGTGCATTTACAATATTCATTGATTTTTGCCATTGAAAAACATGTTTTTCATATACCAGAAATGTTTGAAGCTACTGACTGAATGAAAGGAGCTGGCATCTCACTCTCTTTGAATCTTCTTTATCATGCTAGGATTAACAGGAAAAAGCTAAAAATTTCAGAATTGCACCGTGCAATGTGGAGATATTACTGTTTGTGCATTTACAATATTCATTGATTTTTGCCATTGAAAAACATGTTTTTCATATACCAGAAATGTTTGAAGCTACTGACTGAATGAAAGGAGCTGGCATCTCACTCTCTTTGAATCTTCTTTATCATGCTAGGATTAACAGGAAAAAGCTAAAAATTTCAGAATTGCACCGTGCAATGTGGAGATATTACTGTTTGTGCATTTACAATATTCATTGATTTTTGCCATTGAAAAACATGTTTTTCATATACCAGAAATGTTTGAAGCTACTGACTGAATGAAAGGAGCTGGCATCTCACTCTCTTTGAATCTTCTTTATCATGCTAGGATTAACAGGAAAAAGCTAAAAATTTCAGAATTGCACCGTGCAATGTGGAGATATTACTGTTTGTGCATTTACAATATTCATTGATTTTTGCCATTGAAAAACATGTTTTTCATATACCAGAAATGTTTGAAGCTACTGACTGAATGAAAGGAGCTGGCATCTCACTCTCTTTGAATCTTCTTTATCATGCTAGGATTAACAGGAAAAAGCTAAAAATTTCAGAATTGCACCGTGCAATGTGGAGATATTACTGTTTGTGCATTTACAATATTCATTGATTTTTGCCATTGAAAAACATGTTTTTCATATACCAGAAATGTTTGAAGCTACTGACTGAATGAAAGGAGCTGGCATCTCACTCTCTTTGAATCTTCTTTATCATGCTAGGATTAACAGGAAAAAGCTAAAAATTTCAGAATTGCACCGTGCAATGTGGAGATATTACTGTTTGTGCATTTACAATATTCATTGATTTTTGCCATTGAAAAACATGTTTTTCATATACCAGAAATGTTTGAAGCTACTGACTGAATGAAAGGAGCTGGCATCTCACTCTCTTTGAATCTTCTTTATCATGCTAGGATTAACAGGAAAAAGCTAAAAATTTCAGAATTGCACCGTGCAATGTGGAGATATTACTGTTTGTGCATTTACAATATTCATTGATTTTTGCCATTGAAAAACATGTTTTTCATATACCAGAAATGTTTGAAGCTACTGACTGAATGAAAGGAGCTGGCATCTCACTCTCTTTGAATCTTCTTTATCATGCTAGGATTAACAGGAAAAAGCTAAAAATTTCAGAATTGCACCGTGCAATGTGGAGATATTACTGTTTGTGCATTTACAATATTCATTGATTTTTGCCATTGAAAAACATGTTTTCATATACCAGAAATGTTTGAAGCTACTGACTGAATGAAAGGAGCTGGCATCTCACTCTCTTTGAATCTTCTTTATCATGCTAGGATTAACAGGAAAAAGCTAAAAATTTCAGAATTGCACCGTGCAATGTGGAGATATTACTGTTTGTGCATTTACAATATTCATTGATTTTTGCCATTGAAAAACATGTTTTTCATATACCAGAAATGTTTGAAGCTACTGACTGAATGAAAGGAGCTGGCATCTCACTCTCTTTGAATCTTCTTTATCATGCTAGGATTAACAGGAAAAAGCTAAAAATTTCAGAATTGCACCGTGCAATGTGGAGATATTACTGTTTGTGCATTTACAATATTCATTGATTTTTGCCATTGAAAAACATGTTTTTCATATACCAGAAATGTTTGAAGCTACTGACTGAATGAAAGGAGCTGGCATCTCACTCTCTTTGAATCTTCTTTATCATGCTAGGATTAACAGGAAAAAGCTAAAAATTTCAGAATTGCACCGTGCAATGTGGAGATATTACTGTTTGTGCATTTACAATATTCATTGATTTTTGCCATTGAAAAACATGTTTTTCATATACCAGAAATGTTTGAAGCTACTGACTGAATGAAAGGAGCTGGCATCTCACTCTCTTTGAATCTTCTTTATCATGCTAGGATTAACAGGAAAAAGCTAAAAATTTCAGAATTGCACCGTGCAATGTGGAGATATTACTGTTTGTGCATTTACAATATTCATTGATTTTTGCCATTGAAAAACATGTTTTTCATATACCAGAAATGTTTGAAGCTACTGACTGAATGAAAGGAGCTGGCATCTCACTCTCTTTGAATCTTCTTTATCATGCTAGGATTAACAGGAAAAAGCTAAAAATTTCAGAATTGCACCGTGCAATGTGGAGATATTACTGTTTGTGCATTTACAATATTCATTGATTTTTGCCATTGAAAAACATGTTTTCATATACCAGAAATGTTTGAAGCTACTGACTGAATGAAAGGAGCTGGCATCTCACTCTCTTTGAATCTTCTTTATCATGCTAGGATTAACAGGAAAAAGCTAAAAATTTCAGAATTGCACCGTGCAATGTGGAGATATTACTGTTTGTGCATTTACAATATTCATTGATTTTTGCCATTGAAAAACATGTTTTTCATATACCAGAAATGTTTGAAGCTACTGACTGAATGAAAGGAGCTGGCATCTCACTCTCTTTGAATCTTCTTTATCATGCTAGGATTAACAGGAAAAAGCTAAAAATTTCAGAATTGCACCGTGCAATGTGGAGATATTACTGTTTGTGCATTTACAATATTCATTGATTTTTGCCATTGAAAAACATGTTTTTCATATACCAGAAATGTTTGAAGCTACTGACTGAATGAAAGGAGCTGGCATCTCACTCTCTTTGAATCTTCTTTATCATGCTAGGATCTCTCTTAACAGGAAAAAGCTAAAAATTTCAGAATTGCACCGTGCAATGTGGAGATATTACTGTTTGTGCATTTACAATATTCATTGATTTTTGCCATTGAAAAACATGTTCATATACCAGAAATGTTTGAAGCTACTGACTGAATGAAAGGAGCTGGCATCTCACTCTCTTTGAATCTTCTTTATCATGCTAGGATTAACAGGAAAAAGCTAAAAATTTCAGAATTGCACCGTGCAATGTGGAGATATTACTGTTTGTGCATTTACAATATTCATTGATTTTTGCCATTGAAAAACATGTTTTTCATATACCAGAAATGTTTGAAGCTACTGACTGAATGAAAGGAGCTGGCATCTCACTCTCTTTGAATCTTCTTTATCATGCTAGGA
>NW_027371553.1:0-26052 GCF_046119375.1 Phyllobates terribilis
CATATACCAGAAATGTTTGAAGCTACTGACTGAATGAAAGGAGCTGGCATCTCACTCTCTTTGAATCTTCTTTATCATGCTAGGATTAGCAGGAAAAAGCTAAAAATTTCAGAATTGCACCGTGCAATGTGGAGATATTACTGTTTGTGCATTTACAATATTCATTGATTTTTGCCATTGAAAAACGTCCAGAAATGTTTGAAGCTACTGACTGAATGAAAGGAGCTGGCATCTCACTCTCTTTGAATCTTCTTTATCATGCTAGGATTAACAGGAAAAAGCTAAAAATTTCAGAATTGCACCGTGCAATGTGGAGATATTACTGTTTGTGCATTTACAATATTCATTGATTTTTGCCATTGAAAAACGTCCAGAAATGTTTGAAGCTACTGACTGAATGAAAGGAGCTGGCATCTCACTCTCTTTGAATCTTCTTTATCATGCTAGGATTAACAGGAAAAAGCTAAAAATTTCAGAATTGCACCGTGCAATGTGGAGATATTACTGTTTGTGCATTTACAATATTCATTGATTTTTGCCATTGAAAAACGTCCAGAAATGTTTGAAGCTACTGACTGAATGAAAGGAGCTGGCATCTCACTCTCTTTGAATCTTCTTTATCATGCTAGGATTAGCAGGAAAAAGCTAAAAATTTCAGAATTGCACCGTGCAATGTGGAGATATTACTGTTTGTGCATTTACAATATTCATTGATTTTTGCCATTGAAAAACGTCCAGAAATGTTTGAAGCTACTGACTGAATGAAAGGAGCTGGCATCTCACTCTCTTTGAATCTTCTTTATCATGCTAGGATTAACAGGAAAAAGCTAAAAATTTCAGAATTGCACCGTGCAATGTGGAGATATTACTGTTTGTGCATTTACAATATTCATTGATTTTTGCCATTGAAAAACGTCCAGAAATGTTTGAAGCTACTGACTGAATGAAAGGAGCTGGCATCTCACTCTCTTTGAATCTTCTTTATCATGCTAGGATTAACAGGAAAAAGCTAAAAATTTCAGAATTGCACCGTGCAATGTGGAGATATTACTGTTTGTGCATTTACAATATTCATTGATTTTTGCCATTGAAAAACATGTTTTTCATATACCAGAAATGTTTGAAGCTACTGACTGAATGAAAGGAGCTGGCATCTCACTCTCTTTGAATCTTCTTTATCATGCTAGGATCAGCAGGAAAAAGCTAAAAATTTCAGAATTGCACCGGTGCAATGTGGAGATATTACTGTTTGTGCATTTACAATATTCATTGATTTTTGCCATTGAAAAACGTCCAGAAATGTTTGAAGCTACTGACTGAATGAAAGGAGCTGGCATCTCACTCTCTTTGAATCTTCTTTATCATGCTAGGATTAGCAGGAAAAAGCAAAAAATTTCAGAATTGCACCGTGCAATGTGGAGATATTACTGTTTGTGCATTTACAATATTCATTGATTTTTGCCATTGAAAAACATGTTTTTCATATACCAGAAATGTTTGAAGCTACTGACTGAATGAAAGGAGCTGGCATCTCACTCTCTTTGAATCTTCTTTATCATGCTAGGATTAGCAGGAAAAAGCAAAAAATTTCAGAATTGCACCGTGCAATGTGGAGATATTACTGTTTGTGCATTTACAATATTCATTGATTTTTGCCATTGAAAAACGTCCAGAAATGTTTGAAGCTACTGACTGAATGAAAGGAGCTGGCATCTCACTCTCTTTGAATCTTCTTTATCATGCTAGGATTAACAGGAAAAAGCTAAAAATTTCAGAATTGCACCGTGCAATGTGGAGATATTACTGTTTGTGCATTTACAATATTCATTGATTTTTGCCATTGAAAAACATGTTTTTCATATACCAGAAATGTTTGAAGCTACTGACTGAATGAAAGGAGCTGGCATCTCACTCTCTTTGAATCTTCTTTATCATGCTAGGATTAACAGGAAAAAGCTAAAAATTTCAGAATTGCACCGTGCAATGTGGAGATATTACTGTTTGTGCATTTACAATATTCATTGATTTTTGCCATTGAAAAACGTCCAGAAATGTTTGAAGCTACTGACTGAATGAAAGGAGCTGGCATCTCACTCTCTTTGAATCTTCTTTATCATGCTAGGATTAACAGGAAAAAGCAAAAAATTTCAGAATTGCACCGTGCAATGTGGAGATATTACTGTTTGTGCATTTACAATATTCATTGATTTTTGCCATTGAAAAACGTCCAGAAATGTTTGAAGCTACTGACTGAATGAAAGGAGCTGGCATCTCACTCTCTTTGAATCTTCTTTATCATGCTAGGATTAACAGGAAAAAGCTAAAAATTTCAGAATTGCACCGTGCAATGTGGAGATATTACTGTTTGTGCATTTACAATATTCATTGATTTTTGCCATTGAAAAACATGTTTTTCATATACCAGAAATGTTTGAAGCTACTGACTGAATGAAAGGAGCTGGCATCTCACTCTCTTTGAATCTTCTTTATCATGCTAGGATTAACAGGAAAAAGCTAAAAATTTCAGAATTGCACCGTGCAATGTGGAGATATTACTGTTTGTGCATTTACAATATTCATTGATTTTTGCCATTGAAAAACATGTTTTTCATATACCAGAAATGTTTGAAGCTACTGACTGAATGAAAGGAGCTGGCATCTCACTCTCTTTGAATCTTCTTTATCATGCTAGGATTAGCAGGAAAAAGCTAAAAATTTCAGAATTGCACCGTGCAATGTGGAGATATTACTGTTTGTGCATTTACAATATTCATTGATTTTTGCCATTGAAAAACGTCCAGAAATGTTTGAAGCTACTGACTGAATGAAAGGAGCTGGCATCTCACTCTCTTTGAATCTTCTTTATCATGCTAGGATTAACAGGAAAAAGCTAAAAATTTCAGAATTGCACCGTGCAATGTGGAGATATTACTGTTTGTGCATTTACAATATTCATTGATTTTTGCCATTGAAAAACGTCCAGAAATGTTTGAAGCTACTGACTGAATGAAAGGAGCTGGCATCTCACTCTCTTTGAATCTTCTTTATCATGCTAGGATTAACAGGAAAAAGCTAAAAATTTCAGAATTGCACCGTGCAATGTGGAGATATTACTGTTTGTGCATTTACAATATTCATTGATTTTTGCCATTGAAAAACATGTTTTTCATATACCAGAAATGTTTGAAGCTACTGACTGAATGAAAGGAGCTGGCATCTCACTCTCTTTGAATCTTCTTTATCATGCTAGGATTAACAGGAAAAAGCTAAAAATTTCAGAATTGCACCGTGCAATGTGGAGATATTACTGTTTGTGCATTTACAATATTCATTGATTTTTGCCATTGAAAAACATGTTTTTCATATACCAGAAATGTTTGAAGCTACTGACTGAATGAAAGGAGCTGGCATCTCACTCTCTTTGAATCTTCTTTATCATGCTAGGATTAGCAGGAAAAAGCTAAAAATTTCAGAATTGCACCGTGCAATGTGGAGATATTACTGTTTGTGCATTTACAATATTCATTGATTTTTGCCATTGAAAAACGTCCAGAAATGTTTGAAGCTACTGACTGAATGAAAGGAGCTGGCATCTCACTCTCTTTGAATCTTCTTTATCATGCTAGGATTAACAGGAAAAAGCTAAAAATTTCAGAATTGCACCGTGCAATGTGGAGATATTACTGTTTGTGCATTTACAATATTCATTGATTTTTGCCATTGAAAAACGTCCAGAAATGTTTGAAGCTACTGACTGAATGAAAGGAGCTGGCATCTCACTCTCTTTGAATCTTCTTTATCATGCTAGGATTAACAGGAAAAAGCTAAAAATTTCAGAATTGCACCGTGCAATGTGGAGATATTACTGTTTGTGCATTTACAATATTCATTGATTTTTGCCATTGAAAAACGTCCAGAAATGTTTGAAGCTACTGACTGAATGAAAGGAGCTGGCATCTCACTCTCTTTGAATCTTCTTTATCATGCTAGGATTAGCAGGAAAAAGCAAAAAATTTCAGAATTGCACCGTGCAATGTGGAGATATTACTGTTTGTGCATTTACAATATTCATTGATTTTTGCCATTGAAAAACGTCCAGAAATGTTTGAAGCTACTGACTGAATGAAAGGAGCTGGCATCTCACTCTCTTTGAATCTTCTTTATCATGCTAGGATTAACAGGAAAAAGCTAAAAATTTCAGAATTGCACCGTGCAATGTGGAGATATTACTGTTTGTGCATTTACAATATTCATTGATTTTTGCCATTGAAAAACGTCCAGAAATGTTTGAAGCTACTGACTGAATGAAAGGAGCTGGCATCTCACTCTCTTTGAATCTTCTTTATCATGCTAGGATTAACAGGAAAAAGCTAAAAATTTCAGAATTGCACCGTGCAATGTGGAGATATTACTGTTTGTGCATTTACAATATTCATTGATTTTTGCCATTGAAAAACATGTTTTTCATATACCAGAAATGTTTGAAGCTACTGACTGAATGAAAGGAGCTGGCATCTCACTCTCTTTGAATCTTCTTTATCATGCTAGGATTAGCAGGAAAAAGCTAAAAATTTCAGAATTGCACCGTGCAATGTGGAGATATTACTGTTTGTGCATTTACAATATTCATTGATTTTTGCCATTGAAAAACGTCCAGAAATGTTTGAAGCTACTGACTGAATGAAAGGAGCTGGCATCTCACTCTCTTTGAATCTTCTTTATCATGCTAGGATTAACAGGAAAAAGCTAAAAATTTCAGAATTGCACCGTGCAATGTGGAGATATTACTGTTTGTGCATTTACAATATTCATTGATTTTTGCCATTGAAAAACGTCCAGAAATGTTTGAAGCTACTGACTGAATGAAAGGAGCTGGCATCTCACTCTCTTTGAATCTTCTTTATCATGCTAGGATTAACAGGAAAAAGCTAAAAATTTCAGAATTGCACCGTGCAATGTGGAGATATTACTGTTTGTGCATTTACAATATTCATTGATTTTTGCCATTGAAAAACATGTTTTTCATATACCAGAAATGTTTGAAGCTACTGACTGAATGAAAGGAGCTGGCATCTCACTCTCTTTGAATCTTCTTTATCATGCTAGGATTAACAGGAAAAAGCTAAAAATTTCAGAATTGCACCGTGCAATGTGGAGATATTACTGTTTGTGCATTTACAATATTCATTGATTTTTGCCATTGAAAAACATGTTTTTCATATACCAGAAATGTTTGAAGCTACTGACTGAATGAAAGGAGCTGGCATCTCACTCTCTTTGAATCTTCTTTATCATGCTAGGATTAGCAGGAAAAAGCTAAAAATTTCAGAATTGCACCGTGCAATGTGGAGATATTACTGTTTGTGCATTTACAATATTCATTGATTTTTGCCATTGAAAAACGTCCAGAAATGTTTGAAGCTACTGACTGAATGAAAGGAGCTGGCATCTCACTCTCTTTGAATCTTCTTTATCATGCTAGGATTAACAGGAAAAAGCTAAAAATTTCAGAATTGCACCGTGCAATGTGGAGATATTACTGTTTGTGCATTTACAATATTCATTGATTTTTGCCATTGAAAAACGTCCAGAAATGTTTGAAGCTACTGACTGAATGAAAGGAGCTGGCATCTCACTCTCTTTGAATCTTCTTTATCATGCTAGGATTAACAGGAAAAAGCTAAAAATTTCAGAATTGCACCGTGCAATGTGGAGATATTACTGTTTGTGCATTTACAATATTCATTGATTTTTGCCATTGAAAAACGTCCAGAAATGTTTGAAGCTACTGACTGAATGAAAGGAGCTGGCATCTCACTCTCTTTGAATCTTCTTTATCATGCTAGGATTAGCAGGAAAAAGCAAAAAATTTCAGAATTGCACCGTGCAATGTGGAGATATTACTGTTTGTGCATTTACAATATTCATTGATTTTTGCCATTGAAAAACGTCCAGAAATGTTTGAAGCTACTGACTGAATGAAAGGAGCTGGCATCTCACTCTCTTTGAATCTTCTTTATCATGCTAGGATTAACAGGAAAAAGCTAAAAATTTCAGAATTGCACCGTGCAATGTGGAGATATTACTGTTTGTGCATTTACAATATTCATTGATTTTTGCCATTGAAAAACGTCCAGAAATGTTTGAAGCTACTGACTGAATGAAAGGAGCTGGCATCTCACTCTCTTTGAATCTTCTTTATCATGCTAGGATTAACAGGAAAAAGCTAAAAATTTCAGAATTGCACCGTGCAATGTGGAGATATTACTGTTTGTGCATTTACAATATTCATTGATTTTTGCCATTGAAAAACATGTTTTTCATATACCAGAAATGTTTGAAGCTACTGACTGAATGAAAGGAGCTGGCATCTCACTCTCTTTGAATCTTCTTTATCATGCTAGGATTAGCAGGAAAAAGCTAAAAATTTCAGAATTGCACGGTGCAATGTAGAGATATTACTGTTTGTGCATTTACAATATTCATTGATTTTTGCCATTGAAAAACGTCCAGAAATGTTTGAAGCTACTGACTGAATGAAAGGAGCTGGCATCTCACTCTCTTTGAATCTTCTTTATCATGCTAGGATTAGCAGGAAAAAGCAAAAAATTTCAGAATTGCACCGTGCAATGTGGAGATATTACTGTTTGTGCATTTACAATATTCATTGATTTTTGCCATTGAAAAACATGTTTTTCATATACCAGAAATGTTTGAAGCTACTGACTGAATGAAAGGAGCTGGCATCTCACTCTCTTTGAATCTTCTTTATCATGCTAGGATTAGCAGGAAAAAGCAAAAAATTTCAGAATTGCACCGTGCAATGTGGAGATATTACTGTTTGTGCATTTACAATATTCATTGATTTTTGCCATTGAAAAACGTCCAGAAATGTTTGAAGCTACTGACTGAATGAAAGGAGCTGGCATCTCACTCTCTTTGAATCTTCTTTATCATGCTAGGATTAACAGGAAAAAGCTAAAAATTTCAGAATTGCACCGTGCAATGTGGAGATATTACTGTTTGTGCATTTACAATATTCATTGATTTTTGCCATTGAAAAACATGTTTTTCATATACCAGAAATGTTTGAAGCTACTGACTGAATGAAAGGAGCTGGCATCTCACTCTCTTTGAATCTTCTTTATCATGCTAGGATTAACAGGAAAAAGCTAAAAATTTCAGAATTGCACCGTGCAATGTGGAGATATTACTGTTTGTGCATTTACAATATTCATTGATTTTTGCCATTGAAAAACGTCCAGAAATGTTTGAAGCTACTGACTGAATGAAAGGAGCTGGCATCTCACTCTCTTTGAATCTTCTTTATCATGCTAGGATTAACAGGAAAAAGCAAAAAATTTCAGAATTGCACCGTGCAATGTGGAGATATTACTGTTTGTGCATTTACAATATTCATTGATTTTTGCCATTGAAAAACGTCCAGAAATGTTTGAAGCTACTGACTGAATGAAAGGAGCTGGCATCTCACTCTCTTTGAATCTTCTTTATCATGCTAGGATTAACAGGAAAAAGCTAAAAATTTCAGAATTGCACCGTGCAATGTGGAGATATTACTGTTTGTGCATTTACAATATTCATTGATTTTTGCCATTGAAAAACATGTTTTTCATATACCAGAAATGTTTGAAGCTACTGACTGAATGAAAGGAGCTGGCATCTCACTCTCTTTGAATCTTCTTTATCATGCTAGGATTAACAGGAAAAAGCTAAAAATTTCAGAATTGCACCGTGCAATGTGGAGATATTACTGTTTGTGCATTTACAATATTCATTGATTTTTGCCATTGAAAAACATGTTTTTCATATACCAGAAATGTTTGAAGCTACTGACTGAATGAAAGGAGCTGGCATCTCACTCTCTTTGAATCTTCTTTATCATGCTAGGATTAACAGGAAAAAGCTAAAAATTTCAGAATTGCACCGTGCAATGTGGAGATATTACTGTTTGTGCATTTACAATATTCATTGATTTTTGCCATTGAAAAACGTCCAGAAATGTTTGAAGCTACTGACTGAATGAAAGGAGCTGGCATCTCACTCTCTTTGAATCTTCTTTATCATGCTAGGATTAACAGGAAAAAGCTAAAAATTTCAGAATTGCACCGTGCAATGTGGAGATATTACTGTTTGTGCATTTACAATATTCATTGATTTTTGCCATTGAAAAACGTCCAGAAATGTTTGAAGCTACTGACTGAATGAAAGGAGCTGGCATCTCACTCTCTTTGAATCTTCTTTATCATGCTAGGATTAGCAGGAAAAAGCAAAAAATTTCAGAATTGCACCGTGCAATGTGGAGATATTACTGTTTGTGCATTTACAATATTCATTGATTTTTGCCATTGAAAAACGTCCAGAAATGTTTGAAGCTACTGACTGAATGAAAGGAGCTGGCATCTCACTCTCTTTGAATCTTCTTTATCATGCTAGGATTAGCAGGAAAAAGCTAAAAATTTCAGAATTGCACCGTGCAATGTGGAGATATTACTGTTTGTGCATTTACAATATTCATTGATTTTTGCCATTGAAAAACGTCCAGAAATGTTTGAAGCTACTGACTGAATGAAAGGAGCTGGCATCTCACTCTCTTTGAATCTTCTTTATCATGCTAGGATTAACAGGAAAAAGCTAAAAATTTCAGAATTGCACCGTGCAATGTGGAGATATTACTGTTTGTGCATTTACAATATTCATTGATTTTTGCCATTGAAAAACGTCCAGAAATGTTTGAAGCTACTGACTGAATGAAAGGAGCTGGCATCTCACTCTCTTTGAATCTTCTTTATCATGCTAGGATTAACAGGAAAAAGCTAAAAATTTCAGAATTGCACCGTGCAATGTGGAGATATTACTGTTTGTGCATTTACAATATTCATTGATTTTTGCCATTGAAAAACATGTTTTTCATATACCAGAAATGTTTGAAGCTACTGACTGAATGAAAGGAGCTGGCATCTCACTCTCTTTGAATCTTCTTTATCATGCTAGGATTAACAGGAAAAAGCTAAAAATTTCAGAATTGCACCGTGCAATGTGGAGATATTACTGTTTGTGCATTTACAATATTCATTGATTTTTGCCATTGAAAAACATGTTTTTCATATACCAGAAATGTTTCAAGCTACTGACTGAATGAAAGGAGCTGGCATCTCACTCTCTTTGAATCTTCTTTATCATGCTAGGATTAACAGGAAAAAGCTAAAAATTTCAGAATTGCACCGTGCAATGTGGAGATATTACTGTTTGTGCATTTACAATATTCATTGATTTTTGCCATTGAAAAACATGTTTTTCATATACCAGAAATGTTTGAAGCTACTGACTGAATGATAGGAGCTGGCATCTCACTCTCTTTGAATCTTCTTTATCATGCTAGGATTAACAGGAAAAAGCTAAAAATTTCAGAATTGCACCGTGCAATGTGGAGATATTACTGTTTGTGCATTTACAATATTCATTGATTTTTGCCATTGAAAAACATGTTTTTCATATACCAGAAATGTTTGAAGCTACTGACTGAATGAAAGGAGCTGGCATCTCACTCTCTTTGAATCTTCTTTATCATGCTAGGATTAACAGGAAAAAGCTAAAAATTTCAGAATTGCACCGTGCAATGTGGAGATATTACTGTTTGTGCATTTACAATATTCATTGATTTTTGCCATTGAAAAACATGTTTTTCATATACCAGAAATGTTTGAAGCTACTGACTGAATGAAAGGAGCTGGCATCTCACTCTCTTTGAATCTTCTTTATCATGCTAGGATTAACAGGAAAAAGCTAAAAATTTCAGAATTGCACCGTGCAATGTGGAGATATTACTGTTTGTGCATTTACAATATTCATTGATTTTTGCCATTGAAAAACGTCCAGAAATGTTTGAAGCTACTGACTGAATGAAAGGAGCTGGCATCTCACTCTCTTTGAATCTTCTTTATCATGCTAGGATTAACAGGAAAAAGCTAAAAATTTCAGAATTGCACCGTGCAATGTGGAGATATTACTGTTTGTGCATTTACAATATTCATTGATTTTTGCCATTGAAAAACGTCCAGAAATGTTTGAAGCTACTGACTGAATGAAAGGAGCTGGCATCTCACTCTCTTTGAATCTTCTTTATCATGCTAGGATTAACAGGAAAAAGCTAAAAATTTCAGAATTGCACCGTGCAATGTGGAGATATTACTGTTTGTGCATTTACAATATTCATTGATTTTTGCCATTGAAAAACATGTTTTTCATATACCAGAAATGTTTGAAGCTACTGACTGAATGAAAGGAGCTGGCATCTCACTCTCTTTGAATCTTCTTTATCATGCTAGGATTAACAGGAAAAAGCTAAAAATTTCAGAATTGCACCGTGCAATGTGGAGATATTACTGTTTGTGCATTTACAATATTCATTGATTTTTGCCATTGAAAAACGTCCAGAAATGTTTGAAGCTACTGACTGAATGAAAGGAGCTGGCATCTCACTCTCTTTGAATCTTCTTTATCATGCTAGGATTAGCAGGAAAAAGCTAAAAATTTCAGAATTGCACCGTGCAATGTGGAGATATTACTGTTTGTGCATTTACAATATTCATTGATTTTTGCCATTGAAAAACATGTTTTTCATATACCAGAAATGTTTGAAGCTACTGACTGAATGAAAGGAGCTGGCATCTCACTCTCTTTGAATCTTCTTTATCATGCTAGGATTAACAGGAAAAAGCTAAAAATTTCAGAATTGCACCGTGCAATGTGGAGATATTACTGTTTGTGCATTTACAATATTCATTGATTTTTGCCATTGAAAAACATGTTTTTCATATACCAGAAATGTTTCAAGCTACTGACTGAATGAAAGGAGCTGGCATCTCACTCTCTTTGAATCTTCTTTATCATGCTAGGATTAACAGGAAAAAGCTAAAAATTTCAGAATTGCACCGTGCAATGTGGAGATATTACTGTTTGTGCATTTACAATATTCATTGATTTTTGCCATTGAAAAACATGTTTTTCATATACCAGAAATGTTTGAAGCTACTGACTGAATGAAAGGAGCTGGCATCTCACTCTCTTTGAATCTTCTTTATCATGCTAGGATTAACAGGAAAAAGCTAAAAATTTCAGAATTGCACCGTGCAATGTGGAGATATTACTGTTTGTGCATTTACAATATTCATTGATTTTTGCCATTGAAAAACATGTTTTTCATATACCAGAAATGTTTGAAGCTACTGACTGAATGAAAGGAGCTGGCATCTCACTCTCTTTGAATCTTCTTTATCATGCTAGGATTAACAGGAAAAAGCTAAAAATTTCAGAATTGCACCGTGCAATGTGGAGATATTACTGTTTGTGCATTTACAATATTCATTGATTTTTGCCATTGAAAAACATGTTTTTCATATACCAGAAATGTTTGAAGCTACTGACTGAATGAAAGGAGCTGGCATCTCACTCTCTTTGAATCTTCTTTATCATGCTAGGATTAACAGGAAAAAGCTAAAAATTTCAGAATTGCACCGTGCAATGTGGAGATATTACTGTTTGTGCATTTACAATATTCATTGATTTTTGCCATTGAAAAACGTCCAGAAATGTTTGAAGCTACTGACTGAATGAAAGGAGCTGGCATCTCACTCTCTTTGAATCTTCTTTATCATGCTAGGATTAACAGGAAAAAGCTAAAAATTTCAGAATTGCACCGTGCAATGTGGAGATATTACTGTTTGTGCATTTACAATATTCATTGATTTTTGCCATTGAAAAACGTCCAGAAATGTTTGAAGCTACTGACTGAATGAAAGGAGCTGGCATCTCACTCTCTTTGAATCTTCTTTATCATGCTAGGATTAACAGGAAAAAGCTAAAAATTTCAGAATTGCACCGTGCAATGTGGAGATATTACTGTTTGTGCATTTACAATATTCATTGATTTTTGCCATTGAAAAACATGTTTTTCATATACCAGAAATGTTTGAAGCTACTGACTGAATGAAAGGAGCTGGCATCTCACTCTCTTTGAATCTTCTTTATCATGCTAGGATTAACAGGAAAAAGCTAAAAATTTCAGAATTGCACCGTGCAATGTGGAGATATTACTGTTTGTGCATTTACAATATTCATTGATTTTTGCCATTGAAAAACGTCCAGAAATGTTTGAAGCTACTGACTGAATGAAAGGAGCTGGCATCTCACTCTCTTTGAATCTTCTTTATCATGCTAGGATTAGCAGGAAAAAGCTAAAAATTTCAGAATTGCACCGTGCAATGTGGAGATATTACTGTTTGTGCATTTACAATATTCATTGATTTTTGCCATTGAAAAACATGTTTTTCATATACCAGAAATGTTTGAAGCTACTGACTGAATGAAAGGAGCTGGCATCTCACTCTCTTTGAATCTTCTTTATCATGCTAGGATTAACAGGAAAAAGCTAAAAATTTCAGAATTGCACCGTGCAATGTGGAGATATTACTGTTTGTGCATTTACAATATTCATTGATTTTTGCCATTGAAAAACGTCCAGAAATGTTTGAAGCTACTGACTGAATGAAAGGAGCTGGCATCTCACTCTCTTTGAATCTTCTTTATCATGCTAGGATTAACAGGAAAAAGCTAAAAATTTCAGAATTGCACCGTGCAATGTGGAGATATTACTGTTTGTGCATTTACAATATTCATTGATTTTTGCCATTGAAAAACATGTTTTTCATATACCAGAAATGTTTGAAGCTACTGACTGAATGAAAGGAGCTGGCATCTCACTCTCTTTGAATCTTCTTTATCATGCTAGGATTAACAGGAAAAAGCTAAAAATTTCAGAATTGCACCGTGCAATGTGGAGATATTACTGTTTGTGCATTTACAATATTCATTGATTTTTGCCATTGAAAAACGTCCAGAAATGTTTGAAGCTACTGACTGAATGAAAGGAGCTGGCATCTCACTCTCTTTGAATCTTCTTTATCATGCTAGGATTAGCAGGAAAAAGCTAAAAATTTCAGAATTGCACCGTGCAATGTGGAGATATTACTGTTTGTGCATTTACAATATTCATTGATTTTTGCCATTGAAAAACGTCCAGAAATGTTTGAAGCTACTGACTGAATGAAAGGAGCTGGCATCTCACTCTCTTTGAATCTTCTTTATCATGCTAGGATTAACAGGAAAAAGCTAAAAATTTCAGAATTGCACCGTGCAATGTGGAGATATTACTGTTTGTGCATTTACAATATTCATTGATTTTTGCCATTGAAAAACATGTTTTTCATATACCAGAAATGTTTGAAGCTACTGACTGAATGAAAGGAGCTGGCATCTCACTCTCTTTGAATCTTCTTTATCATGCTAGGATTAACAGGAAAAAGCTAAAAATTTCAGAATTGCACCGTGCAATGTGGAGATATTACTGTTTGTGCATTTACAATATTCATTGATTTTTGCCATTGAAAAACGTCCAGAAATGTTTGAAGCTACTGACTGAATGAAAGGAGCTGGCATCTCACTCTCTTTGAATCTTCTTTATCATGCTAGGATTAACAGGAAAAAGCTAAAAATTTCAGAATTGCACCGTGCAATGTGGAGATATTACTGTTTGTGCATTTACAATATTCATTGATTTTTGCCATTGAAAAACATGTTTTTCATATACCAGAAATGTTTGAAGCTACTGACTGAATGAAAGGAGCTGGCATCTCACTCTCTTTGAATCTTCTTTATCATGCTAGGATTAACAGGAAAAAGCTAAAAATTTCAGAATTGCACCGTGCAATGTGGAGATATTACTGTTTGTGCATTTACAATATTCATTGATTTTTGCCATTGAAAAACGTCCAGAAATGTTTGAAGCTACTGACTGAATGAAAGGAGCTGGCATCTCACTCTCTTTGAATCTTCTTTATCATGCTAGGATTAGCAGGAAAAAGCTAAAAATTTCAGAATTGCACCGTGCAATGTGGAGATATTACTGTTTGTGCATTTACAATATTCATTGATTTTTGCCATTGAAAAACGTCCAGAAATGTTTGAAGCTACTGACTGAATGAAAGGAGCTGGCATCTCACTCTCTTTGAATCTTCTTTATCATGCTAGGATTAACAGGAAAAAGCTAAAAATTTCAGAATTGCACCGTGCAATGTGGAGATATTACTGTTTGTGCATTTACAATATTCATTGATTTTTGCCATTGAAAAACATGTTTTTCATATACCAGAAATGTTTGAAGCTACTGACTGAATGAAAGGAGCTGGCATCTCACTCTCTTTGAATCTTCTTTATCATGCTAGGATTAACAGGAAAAAGCTAAAAATTTCAGAATTGCACCGTGCAATGTGGAGATATTACTGTTTGTGCATTTACAATATTCATTGATTTTTGCCATTGAAAAACGTCCAGAAATGTTTGAAGCTACTGACTGAATGAAAGGAGCTGGCATCTCACTCTCTTTGAATCTTCTTTATCATGCTAGGATTAACAGGAAAAAGCTAAAAATTTCAGAATTGCACCGTGCAATGTGGAGATATTACTGTTTGTGCATTTACAATATTCATTGATTTTTGCCATTGAAAAATGTCCAGAAATGTTTGAAGCTACTGACTGAATGAAAGGAGCTGGCATCTCACTCTCTTTGAATCTTCTTTATCATGCTAGGATTAACAGGAAAAAGCTAAAAATTTCAGAATTGCACCGTGCAATGTGGAGATATTACTGTTTGTGCATTTACAATATTCATTGATTTTTGCCATTGAAAAACGTCCAGAAATGTTTGAAGCTACTGACTGAATGAAAGGAGCTGGCATCTCACTCTCTTTGAATCTTCTTTATCATGCTAGGATTAACAGGAAAAAGCTAAAAATTTCAGAATTGCACCGTGCAATGTGGAGATATTACTGTTTGTGCATTTACAATATTCATTGATTTTTGCCATTGAAAAACATGTTTTTCATATACCAGAAATGTTTGAAGCTACTGACTGAATGAAAGGAGCTGGCATCTCACTCTCTTTGAATCTTCTTTATCATGCTAGGATTAACAGGAAAAAGCTAAAAATTTCAGAATTGCACCGTGCAATGTGGAGATATTACTGTTTGTGCATTTACAATATTCATTGATTTTTGCCATTGAAAAACATGTTTTTCATATACCAGAAATGTTTGAAGCTACTGACTGAATGAAAGGAGCTGGCATCTCACTCTCTTTGAATCTTCTTTATCATGCTAGGATTAACAGGAAAAAGCTAAAAATTTCAGAATTGCACCGTGCAATGTGGAGATATTACTGTTTGTGCATTTACAATATTCATTGATTTTTGCCATTGAAAAACGTCCAGAAATGTTTGAAGCTACTGACTGAATGAAAGGAGCTGGCATCTCACTCTCTTTGAATCTTCTTTATCATGCTAGGATTAGCAGGAAAAAGCTAAAAATTTCAGAATTGCACCGTGCAATGTGGAGATATTACTGTTTGTGCATTTACAGTATTCATTGATTTTTGCCATTGAAAAACGTCCAGAAATGTTTGAAGCTACTGACTGAATGAAAGGAGCTGGCATCTCACTCTCTTTGAATCTTCTTTATCATGCTAGGATTAACAGGAAAAAGCAAAAAATTTCAGAATTGCACCGTGCAATGTGGAGATATTACTGTTTGTGCATTTACAATATTCATTGATTTTTGCCATTGAAAAACGTCCAGAAATGTTTGAAGCTACTGACTGAATGAAAGGAGCTGGCATCTCACTCTCTTTGAATCTTCTTTATCATGCTAGGATTAACAGGAAAAAGCTAAAAATTTCAGAATTGCACCGTGCAATGTGGAGATATTACTGTTTGTGCATTTACAATATTCATTGATTTTTGCCATTGAAAAACGTCCAGAAATGTTTGAAGCTACTGACTGAATGAAAGGAGCTGGCATCTCACTCTCTTTGAATCTTCTTTATCATGCTAGGATTAACAGGAAAAAGCTAAAAATTTCAGAATTGCACCGTGCAATGTGGAGATATTACTGTTTGTGCATTTTCAATATTCATTGATTTTTGCCATTGAAAAACGTCCAGAAATGTTTGAAGCTACTGACTGAATGAAAGGAGCTGGCATCTCACTCTCTTTGAATCTTCTTTATCATGCTAGGATTAACAGGAAAAAGCTAAAAATTTCAGAATTGCACCGTGCAATGTGGAGATATTACTGTTTGTGCATTTACAATATTCATTGATTTTTGCCATTGAAAAACGTCCAGAAATGTTTGAAGCTACTGACTGAATGAAAGGAGCTGGCATCTCACTCTCTTTGAATCTTCTTTATCATGCTAGGATTAACAGGAAAAAGCTAAAAATTTCAGAATTGCACCGTGCAATGTGGAGATATTACTGTTTGTGCATTTACAATATTCATTGATTTTTGCCATTGAAAAACGTCCAGAAATGTTTGAAGCTACTGACTGAATGAAAGGAGCTGGCATCTCACTCTCTTTGAATCTTCTTTATCATGCTAGGATTAACAGGAAAAAGCAAAAAATTTCAGAATTGCACCGTGCAATGTGGAGATATTACTGTTTGTGCATTTACAATATTCATTGATTTTTGCCATTGAAAAACATGTTTTTCATATACCAGAAATGTTTGAAGCTACTGACTGAATGAAAGGAGCTGGCATCTCACTCTCTTTGAATCTTCTTTATCATGCTAGGATTAACAGGAAAAAGCTAAAAATTTCAGAATTGCACCGTGCAATGTGGAGATATTACTGTTTGTGCATTTACAATATTCATTGATTTTTGCCATTGAAAAACGTCCAGAAATGTTTGAAGCTACTGACTGAATGAAAGGAGCTGGCATCTCACTCTCTTTGAATCTTCTTTATCATGCTAGGATTAACAGGAAAAAGCTAAAAATTTCAGAATTGCACCGTGCAATGTGGAGATATTACTGTTTGTGCATTTACAATATTCATTGATTTTTGCCATTGAAAAACATGTTTTTCATATACCAGAAATGTTTGAAGCTACTGACTGAATGAAAGGAGCTGGCATCTCACTCTCTTTGAATCTTCTTTATCATGCTAGGATTAACAGGAAAAAGCTAAAAATTTCAGAATTGCACCGTGCAATGTGGAGATATTACTGTTTGTGCATTTACAATATTCATTGATTTTTGCCATTGAAAAACATGTTTTTCATATACCAGAAATGTTTGAAGCTACTGACTGAATGAAAGGAGCTGGCATCTCACTCTCTTTGAATCTTCTTTATCATGCTAGGATTAACAGGAAAAAGCAAAAAATTTCAGAATTGCACCGTGCAATGTGGAGATATTACTGTTTGTGCATTTACAATATTCATTGATTTTTGCCATTGAAAAACATGTTTTTCATATACCAGAAATGTTTGAAGCTACTGACTGAATGAAAGGAGCTGGCATCTCACTCTCTTTGAATCTTCTTTATCATGCTAGGATTAACAGGAAAAAGCAAAAAATTTCAGAATTGCACCGTGCAATGTGGAGATATTACTGTTTGTGCATTTACAATATTCATTGATTTTTGCCATTGAAAAACGTCCAGAAATGTTTGAAGCTACTGACTGAATGAAAGGAGCTGGCATCTCACTCTCTTTGAATCTTCTTTATCATGCTAGGATTAACAGGAAAAAGCAAAAAATTTCAGAATTGCACCGTGCAATGTGGAGATATTACTGTTTGTGCATTTACAATATTCATTGATTTTTGCCATTGAAAAACATGTTTTTCATATACCAGAAATGTTGGAAGCTACTGACTGAATGAAAGGAGCTGGCATCTCACTCTCTTTGAATCTTCTTTATCATGCTAGGATTAACAGGAAAAAGCTAAAAATTTCAGAATTGCACCGTGCAATGTGGAGATATTACTGTTTGTGCATTTACAATATTCATTGATTTTTGCCATTGAAAAACATGTTTTTCATATACCAGAAATGTTTGAAGCTACTGACTGAATGAAAGGAGCTGGCATCTCACTCTCTTTGAATCTTCTTTATCATGCTAGGATTAACAGGAAAAAGCAAAAAATTTCAGAATTGCACCGTGCAATGTGGAGATATTACTGTTTGTGCATTTACAATATTCATTGATTTTTGCCATTGAAAAACGTCCAGAAATGTTTGAAGCTACTGACTGAATGAAAGGAGCTGGCATCTCACTCTCTTTGAATCTTCTTTATCATGCTAGGATTAACAGGAAAAAGCTAAAAATTTCAGAATTGCACCGTGCAATGTGGAGATATTACTGTTTGTGCATTTACAATATTCATTGATTTTTGCCATTGAAAAACGTCCAGAAATGTTTGAAGCTACTGACTGAATGAAAGGAGCTGGCATCTCACTCTCTTTGAATCTTCTTTATCATGCTAGGATTAGCAGGAAAAAGCTAAAAATTTCAGAATTGCACCGTGCAATGTGGAGATATTACTGTTTGTGCATTTACAATATTCATTGATTTTTGCCATTGAAAAACGTCCAGAAATGTTTGAAGCTACTGACTGAATGAAAGGAGCTGGCATCTCACTCTCTTTGAATCTTCTTTATCATGCTAGGATTAACAGGAAAAAGCAAAAAATTTCAGAATTGCACCGTGCAATGTGGAGATATTACTGTTTGTGCATTTACAATATTCATTGATTTTTGCCATTGAAAAACGTCCAGAAATGTTTGAAGCTACTGACTGAATGAAAGGAGCTGGCATCTCACTCTCTTTGAATCTTCTTTATCATGCTAGGATTAACAGGAAAAAGCTAAAAATTTCAGAATTGCACCGTGCAATGTGGAGATATTACTGTTTGTGCATTTACAATATTCATTGATTTTTGCCATTGAAAAACGTCCAGAAATGTTTGAAGCTACTGACTGAATGAAAGGAGCTGGCATCTCACTCTCTTTGAATCTTCTTTATCATGCTAGGATTAACAGGAAAAAGCTAAAAATTTCAGAATTGCACCGTGCAATGTGGAGATATTACTGTTTGTGCATTTACAATATTCATTGATTTTTGCCATTGAAAAACGTCCAGAAATGTTTGAAGCTACTGACTGAATGAAAGGAGCTGGCATCTCACTCTCTTTGAATCTTCTTTATCATGCTAGGATTAACAGGAAAAAGCTAAAAATTTCAGAATTGCACCGTGCAATGTGGAGATATTACTGTTTGTGCATTTACAATATTCATTGATTTTTGCCATTGAAAAACATGTTTTTCATATACCAGAAATGTTTGAAGCTACTGACTGAATGAAAGGAGCTGGCATCTCACTCTCTTTGAATCTTCTTTATCATGCTAGGATTAACAGGAAAAAGCTAAAAATTTCAGAATTGCACCGTGCAATGTGGAGATATTACTGTTTGTGCATTTACAATATTCATTGATTTTTGCCATTGAAAAACGTCCAGAAATGTTTGAAGCTACTGACTGAATGAAAGGAGCTGGCATCTCACTCTCTTTGAATCTTCTTTATCATGCTAGGATTAGCAGGAAAAAGCTAAAAATTTCAGAATTGCACCGTGCAATGTGGAGATATTACTGTTTGTGCATTTACAATATTCATTGATTTTTGCCATTGAAAAACGTCCAGAAATGTTTGAAGCTACTGACTGAATGAAAGGAGCTGGCATCTCACTCTCTTTGAATCTTCTTTATCATGCTAGGATTAACAGGAAAAAGCTAAAAATTTCAGAATTGCACCGTGCAATGTGGAGATATTACTGTTTGTGCATTTACAATATTCATTGATTTTTGCCATTGAAAAACATGTTTTTCATATACCAGAAATGTTTGAAGCTACTGACTGAATGAAAGGAGCTGGCATCTCACTCTCTTTGAATCTTCTTTATCATGCTAGGATTAACAGGAAAAAGCTAAAAATTTCAGAATTGCACCGTGCAATGTGGAGATATTACTGTTTGTGCATTTACAATATTCATTGATTTTTGCCATTGAAAAACGTCCAGAAATGTTTGAAGCTACTGACTGAATGAAAGGAGCTGGCATCTCACTCTCTTTGAATCTTCTTTATCATGCTAGGATTAACAGGAAAAAGCTAAAAATTTCAGAATTGCACCGTGCAATGTGGAGATATTACTGTTTGTGCATTTACAATATTCATTGATTTTTGCCATTGAAAAACATGTTTTTCATATACCAGAAATGTTTGAAGCTACTGACTGAATGAAAGGAGCTGGCATCTCACTCTCTTTGAATCTTCTTTATCATGCTAGGATTAACAGGAAAAAGCAAAAAATTTCAGAATTGCACCGTGCAATGTGGAGATATTACTGTTTGTGCATTTACAATATTCATTGATTTTTGCCATTGAAAAACGTCCAGAAATGTTTGAAGCTACTGACTGAATGAAAGGAGCTGGCATCTCACTCTCTTTGAATCTTCTTTATCATGCTAGGATTAACAGGAAAAAGCAAAAAATTTCAGAATTGCACCGTGCAATGTGGAGATATTACTGTTTGTGCATTTACAATATTCATTGATTTTTGCCATTGAAAAACATGTTTTTCATATACCAGAAATGTTGGAAGCTACTGACTGAATGAAAGGAGCTGGCATCTCACTCTCTTTGAATCTTCTTTATCATGCTAGGATTAACAGGAAAAAGCTAAAAATTTCAGAATTGCACCGTGCAATGTGGAGATATTACTGTTTGTGCATTTACAATATTCATTGATTTTTGCCATTGAAAAACATGTTTTTCATATACCAGAAATGTTTGAAGCTACTGACTGAATGAAAGGAGCTGGCATCTCACTCTCTTTGAATCTTCTTTATCATGCTAGGATTAACAGGAAAAAGCAAAAAATTTCAGAATTGCACCGTGCAATGTGGAGATATTACTGTTTGTGCATTTACAATATTCATTGATTTTTGCCATTGAAAAACGTCCAGAAATGTTTGAAGCTACTGACTGAATGAAAGGAGCTGGCATCTCACTCTCTTTGAATCTTCTTTATCATGCTAGGATTAACAGGAAAAAGCTAAAAATTTCAGAATTGCACCGTGCAATGTGGAGATATTACTGTTTGTGCATTTACAATATTCATTGATTTTTGCCATTGAAAAACGTCCAGAAATGTTTGAAGCTACTGACTGAATGAAAGGAGCTGGCATCTCACTCTCTTTGAATCTTCTTTATCATGCTAGGATTAGCAGGAAAAAGCTAAAAATTTCAGAATTGCACCGTGCAATGTGGAGATATTACTGTTTGTGCATTTACAATATTCATTGATTTTTGCCATTGAAAAACGTCCAGAAATGTTTGAAGCTACTGACTGAATGAAAGGAGCTGGCATCTCACTCTCTTTGAATCTTCTTTATCATGCTAGGATTAACAGGAAAAAGCAAAAAATTTCAGAATTGCACCGTGCAATGTGGAGATATTACTGTTTGTGCATTTACAATATTCATTGATTTTTGCCATTGAAAAACGTCCAGAAATGTTTGAAGCTACTGACTGAATGAAAGGAGCTGGCATCTCACTCTCTTTGAATCTTCTTTATCATGCTAGGATTAACAGGAAAAAGCTAAAAATTTCAGAATTGCACCGTGCAATGTGGAGATATTACTGTTTGTGCATTTACAATATTCATTGATTTTTGCCATTGAAAAACATGTTTTCTACCAGAAATGTTTGAAGCTACTGACTGAATGAAAGGAGCTGGCATCTCACTCTCTTTGAATCTTCTTTATCATGCTAGGATTAACAGGAAAAAGCTAAAAATTTCAGAATTGCACCGTGCAATGTGGAGATATTACTGTTTGTGCATTTACAATATTCATTGATTTTTGCCATTGAAAAACGTCCAGAAATGTTTGAAGCTACTGACTGAATGAAAGGAGCTGGCATCTCACTCTCTTTGAATCTTCTTTATCATGCTAGGATTAACAGGAAAAAGCTAAAAATTTCAGAATTGCACCGTGCAATGTGGAGATATTACTGTTTGTGCATTTACAATATTCATTGATTTTTGCCATTGAAAAACATGTTTTTCATATACCAGAAATGTTTGAAGCTACTGACTGAATGAAAGGAGCTGGCATCTCACTCTCTTTGAATCTTCTTTATCATGCTAGGATTAACAGGAAAAAGCTAAAAATTTCAGAATTGCACCGTGCAATGTGGAGATATTACTGTTTGTGCATTTACAATATTCATTGATTTTTGCCATTGAAAAACGTCCAGAAATGTTTGAAGCTACTGACTGAATGAAAGGAGCTGGCATCTCACTCTCTTTGAATCTTCTTTATCATGCTAGGATTAGCAGGAAAAAGCTAAAAATTTCAGAATTGCACCGTGCAATGTGGAGATATTACTGTTTGTGCATTTACAATATTCATTGATTTTTGCCATTGAAAAACGTTCCAGAAATGTTTGAAGCTACTGACTGAATGAAAGGAGCTGGCATCTCACTCTCTTTGAATCTTCTTTATCATGCTAGGATTAACAGGAAAAAGCTAAAAATTTCAGAATTGCACCGTGCAATGTGGAGATATTACTGTTTGTGCATTTACAATATTCATTGATTTTTGCCATTGAAAAACATGTTTTTCATATACCAGAAATGTTTGAAGCTACTGACTGAATGAAAGGAGCTGGCATCTCACTCTCTTTGAATCTTCTTTATCATGCTAGGATTAACAGGAAAAAGCTAAAAATTTCAGAATTGCACCGTGCAATGTGGAGATATTACTGTTTGTGCATTTACAATATTCATTGATTTTTGCCATTGAAAAACGTCCAGAAATGTTTGAAGCTACTGACTGAATGAAAGGAGCTGGCATCTCACTCTCTTTGAATCTTCTTTATCATGCTAGGATTAACAGGAAAAAGCTAAAAATTTCAGAATTGCACCGTGCAATGTGGAGATATTACTGTTTGTGCATTTACAATATTCATTGATTTTTGCCATTGAAAAACATGTTTTTCATATACCAGAAATGTTTGAAGCTACTGACTGAATGAAAGGAGCTGGCATCTCACTCTCTTTGAATCTTCTTTATCATGCTAGGATTAACAGGAAAAAGCTAAAAATTTCAGAATTGCACCGTGCAATGTGGAGATATTACTGTTTGTGCATTTACAATATTCATTGATTTTTGCCATTGAAAAACGTCCAGAAATGTTTGAAGCTACTGACTGAATGAAAGGAGCTGGCATCTCACTCTCTTTGAATCTTCTTTATCATGCTAGGATTAACAGGAAAAAGCTAAAAATTTCAGAATTGCACCGTGCAATGTGGAGATATTACTGTTTGTGCATTTACAATATTCATTGATTTTTGCCATTGAAAAACGTCCAGAAATGTTTGAAGCTACTGACTGAATGAAAGGAGCTGGCATCTCACTCTCTTTGAATCTTCTTTATCATGCTAGGATTAACAGGAAAAAGCTAAAAATTTCAGAATTGCACCGTGCAATGTGGAGATATTACTGTTTGTGCATTTACAATATTCATTGATTTTTGCCATTGAAAAATGTCCAGAAATGTTTGAAGCTACTGACTGAATGAAAGGAGCTGGCATCTCACTCTCTTTGAATCTTCTTTATCATGCTAGGATTAACAGGAAAAAGCTAAAAATTTCAGAATTGCACCGTGCAATGTGGAGATATTACTGTTTGTGCATTTACAATATTCATTGATTTTTGCCATTGAAAACGTCCAGAAATGTTTGAAGCTACTGACTGAATGAAAGGAGCTGGCATCTCACTCTCTTTGAATCTTCTTTATCATGCTAGGATTAACAGGAAAAAGCTAAAAATTTCAGAATTGCACCGTGCAATGTGGAGATATTACTGTTTGTGCATTTACAATATTCATTGATTTTTGCCATTGAAAAACATGTATTTTTCATAACCCAGAAATGTTTGAAGCTACTGACTGAATGAAAGGAGCTGGCATCTCACTCTCTTTGAATCTTCTTTATCATGCTAGGATTAACAGGAAAAAGCTAAAAATTTCAGAATTGCACCGTGCAATGTGGAGATATTACTGTTTGTGCATTTACAATATTCATTGATTTTTGCCATTGAAAAACATGTTTTTCATATACCAGAAATGTTTGAAGCTACTGACTGAATGAAAGGAGCTGGCATCTCACTCTCTTTGAATCTTCTTTATCATGCTAGGATTAACAGGAAAAAGCTAAAAATTTCAGAATTGCACCGTGCAATGTGGAGATATTACTGTTTGTGCATTTACAATATTCATTGATTTTTGCCATTGAAAAACATGTTTTTCATATACCAGAAATGTTTGAAGCTACTGACTGAATGAAAGGAGCTGGCATCTCACTCTCTTTGAATCTTCTTTATCATGCTAGGATTAACAGGAAAAAGCTAAAAATTTCAGAATTGCACCGTGCAATGTGGAGATATTACTGTTTGTGCATTTACAATATTCATTGATTTTTGCCATTGAAAAACATGTTTTTCATATACCAGAAATGTTTGAAGCTACTGACTGAATGAAAGGAGCTGGCATCTCACTCTCTTTGAATCTTCTTTATCATGCTAGGATTAACAGGAAAAAGCTAAAAATTTCAGAATTGCACCGTGCAATGTGGAGATATTACTGTTTGTGCATTTACAATATTCATTGATTTTTGCCATTGAAAAACGTCCAGAAATGTTTGAAGCTACTGACTGAATGAAAGGAGCTGGCATCTCACTCTCTTTGAATCTTCTTTATCATGCTAGGATTAACAGGAAAAAGCTAAAAATTTCAGAATTGCACCGTGCAATGTGGAGATATTACTGTTTGTGCATTTACAATATTCATTGATTTTTGCCATTGAAAAACGTCCAGAAATGTTTGAAGCTACTGACTGAATGAAAGGAGCTGGCATCTCACTCTCTTTGAATCTTCTTTATCATGCTAGGATTAACAGGAAAAAGCTAAAAATTTCAGAATTGCACCGTGCAATGTGGAGATATTACTGTTTGTGCATTTACAATATTCATTGATTTTTGCCATTGAAAAACATGTTTTTCATATACCAGAAATGTTTGAAGCTACTGACTGAATGAAAGGAGCTGGCATCTCACTCTCTTTGAATCTTCTTTATCATGCTAGGATTAACAGGAAAAAGCTAAAAATTTCAGAATTGCACCGTGCAATGTGGAGATATTACTGTTTGTGCATTTACAATATTCATTGATTTTTGCCATTGAAAAACGTCCAGAAATGTTTGAAGCTACTGACTGAATGAAAGGAGCTGGCATCTCACTCTCTTTGAATCTTCTTTATCATGCTAGGATTAGCAGGAAAAAGCTAAAAATTTCAGAATTGCACCGTGCAATGTGGAGATATTACTGTTTGTGCATTTACAATATTCATTGATTTTTGCCATTGAAAAACGTCCAGAAATGTTTGAAGCTACTGACTGAATGAAAGGAGCTGGCATCTCACTCTCTTTGAATCTTCTTTATCATGCTAGGATTAACAGGAAAAAGCTAAAAATTTCAGAATTGCACCGTGCAATGTGGAGATATTACTGTTTGTGCATTTACAATATTCATTGATTTTTGCCATTGAAAAACATGTTTTTCATATACCAGAAATGTTTGAAGCTACTGACTGAATGAAAGGAGCTGGCATCTCACTCTCTTTGAATCTTCTTTATCATGCTAGGATTAACAGGAAAAAGCTAAAAATTTCAGAATTGCACCGTGCAATGTGGAGATATTACTGTTTGTGCATTTACAATATTCATTGATTTTTGCCATTGAAAAACGTCCAGAAATGTTTGAAGCTACTGACTGAATGAAAGGAGCTGGCATCTCACTCTCTTTGAATCTTCTTTATCATGCTAGGATTAACAGGAAAAAGCTAAAAATTTCAGAATTGCACCGTGCAATGTGGAGATATTACTGTTTGTGCATTTACAATATTCATTGATTTTTGCCATTGAAAAACGTCCAGAAATGTTTGAAGCTACTGACTGAATGAAAGGAGCTGGCATCTCACTCTCTTTGAATCTTCTTTATCATGCTAGGATTAACAGGAA
>NW_027371554.1:0-26046 GCF_046119375.1 Phyllobates terribilis
ATGGAAGGATGCTGTTCAGTGTTTTCCTCCATCAGAATAAGCAGCCTCTAGACTGTAAGAAACACCCACATTTTAACATCATTTTGATTGTCTAAAATTTACTGCAGCTAAAAATTACATTTGGTTTACAATGCATTTTGCCAGATATGTTGTCACTTGTCAAAGCTAAGAATTTTACCATGCTGGGTTTTTTTATGGCACATTTAGCACTGATAAGTTGTCACACTCTTGCTTAATATGTTAACATTCTGTCTGTAAACTGTATATGCATAGCTACCTTTTTGAAGCAATATTGAGATTTACTTAAGAACGTGGGGCCCAATAAATACCATCAATGGTGCCCAGTCCAAGAGATGGTGGATCCTATAGGTAAACACCACCTCATCATGCACTAAAACTTACTAAAAAAAAAAAAGATGTGAAGTTCACACATATAGAAAATGACATTTGTGAATACATATTACACGTATTGTAAAATAGATAGAGCTCATATGTAGAGTTTGTTTGATAAACTTTCCTACTACTTTGTCTAAATTAGAAGCAAATTGGTTGAACATTACTTCTACTAAAATGGCAGAAAACGCACCTATCTTGGTGATGGACAGGACAGCTAGAGGGGATATGGAGGAGGCTGTTATTTTTTTTTTAATAGGTGTACTTTCACCAATTTGCTGATAATTCATTGAAAGTAGATGATCGGTACAATTGCTGCCAATGCATTTTTTAAAGCTGTATTGTCATGAGTCAAATTTGATCATGTTAGGTTCTTGCATAGGTCCTATAGCATTGATAAGTTTCCACCCTCTTTCCTACATGACACACATCTCTCCTGCATACACACAACTCTACTACTATCACACACGCAATTTTCCGAAATACACACACAACTCTCCTCCATACACAAACACAGTTCCTAACACATATAGCTTTCTACAGCTTTGAAGTATGCACTCACACCTCTGTTACATACACGCACTGTTTTGCTACATACTTGTACACAGCTTTCTTACATACACCAACAAGCTCTCTTATATACTCATGCAGCTCCACACACACAAACACTTATATATATATATATATATATATATATATATGTACACTCATCCATCGTATACATTACCACATCTTGAAATTCCTTCCAGGAATGTGACTGATCACATGACCTGAAAGGTTCAATGGCTAATCAACAACTTTGTTTGATTGGGACCCTATCCATGCCACCTCACATATCAGGAGTGTCGTTCTTCTTTTCATAAAGAGGTCCAAGGGCTAGTCTTGCAGAAGTTTTTTCAGCTACACAGGATGCGCAACATCCGTGCAAGTCCTGGTGACTTTCTCCCCTGCACTGCACCGATCAGATAGATCAGTGTGGGGCAGGAGGAAAGGAGAACAGTTCTTTCAGTGATCATGAAGGATGCTGTCAGTGTTTTCTCCATCAGAATAAGCAGCCTCTAGACTGTAAGAAACACACACATTTTAACATCATTTTGATTGTCTAAAATTTACTGCAGCTAAAAATTACATTTGGTTTACAATGCATTTTGCCAGATATGTTGTCACTTGTCAAAGCTAAGAATTTTACATGCTGGGTTTTTTTATGGCACATTTAGCACTGATAAGTTGTCACACTCTTGCTTAATATGTTAACATTCTGTCTGTAAACTGTATATGCATAGCTACTTTTTGAAGCAATATTGAGATTTACTTAAGAACGTGGGGCCCAATAAATACCATCAATGGTGCCCAGTCCAAGAGATGGTGGATCCTATAGGTAAACACCACCTCATCATGCACTAAAACTTACTAAAAAAAAAAAGATGTGAAGTTCACACATATAGAAAATGGACATTTTGTGAATACATATTACACGTATTGTAAATAGATAGAGCTCATATGTAGAGTTTGTTTGGATAAACTTTCCTACTACTTTTCTAAATTAGAAGCAAAATTGGTTGAACATTACTTCTACCTAAAATGGCAGAAAACGCACCTATCTTGGTGATGGACAGGACAGCTAGAGGGGATATGGAGGAGGCTGTTATTTTTTTTTTAATAGGTGTACTTTCACCAATTTGCTGATAATTCATTGAAAGTAGATGATCGGTACAATTGCTGCCAATGCATTTTTAAAGCTGTATTGTCATGAGTCAAATTTGATCATGTTAGGTTCTTGCATAGGTCCTATAGCATTGATACGTTTCCACCCTCTTTCCAACATACACACATCTCTCCTGCATACACACAACTCTACTACTATCACACACGCAATTTTCCGAAATACAACACACAACTCTCCTCCATACACAAACACAGTTCTAACACATATAGCTTTTCTACAGCTTTGAAGTATGCACTCACACCTCTGTTACATACACGCACTGTTTTGCTACATACTTGTACACAGCTTTCTTACATACACCAACAGCTCTCTTATATACTCATGCAGCCTCCACACACACAAACACTTATATATATATATATATATATATATGTACACTCATCCATCGTATACATTACCACATCTTGAAATTCCTTCCAGGAATGTGACTGATCACATGACCTGAAAGGTTCAATGGCTAATCAACAACTTTGTTTGATTGGGACCCTATCCATGCCACCTCACATATCAGGAGTGTCGTTCTTCTTTTCATAAAGAGGTCCAAGGGCTAGTCTTGCAGAAGTTTTTTCAGCTACACAGGATGCGCAACATCCGTGCAAGTCCTGGTGACTTTCTCCCCTGCACTGCACCGATCAGATAGATCAGTGTGGGGCAGGAGAAAGGAGAACAGTTCTTTCAGTGATCATGAAGGATGCTGTCAGTGTTTTCCTCCATCAGAATAAGCAGCCTCTAGACTGTTAAGAAAACACAACATTTTAACATCATTTTGATTGTCTAAAATTTACTGCAGCTAAAAATTACATTTGGTTTACAATTGCATTTTGCCAGATATGTTGTCACTTGTCAAAGCTAAGAATTTTACATGCTGGTTTTTTTATGGCACATTTAGCACTGATAAGTTGTCACACTCTTGCTTAATATGTTAACATTCTGTCTGTAAACTGTATATGCATAGCTACCTTTTTGAAGCAATATGAGATTTAACTAAGAACGTGGGGCCCAATAAATACCATCAATGGTGCCCAGTCCAAGAGATGGTGGATCCTATAGGTAAACACCACCTCATCATGCACTAAAACTTACTAAAAAAAAAAAGATGTGAAGTTCACACATATAGAAAATGGACATTTGTGAATACATATTACACGTATTGTAAAATAGATAGAGCTCATATGTAGAGTTTGTTTGATAAACTTTCCTACTACTTTGTCTAAATTAGAAGCAAAATTGGTTGAACATTACTTCTACCTAAAATGGCAGAAAACGCACCTATCTTGGTGATGGACAGGACAGCTAGAGGGGATATGGAGGAGGCTGTTTATTTTTTTTTAATAGGTGTACTTTCACCAATTTGCTGATAATTCATTGAAAGTAGATGATCGGTACAATTGCTGCCAATGCATTTTTTAAAGCTGTATTGTCATGAGTCAAATTTGATCATGTTAGGTTCTTGCATAGGTCCTATAGCATTGATAAGTTTCCACCCTCTTTCCTACATACACACATCTCTCCTGCATACACACAACTCTACTACTATCACACACGCAATTTTCCGAAATACACACACAACTCTCCTCCATACACAAACACAGTTCTAACACATATAGCTTTTCTACAGCTTTGAAGTATGCACTCACACCTCTGTTACATACACGCACTGTTTTGCTACATACTTGTACACAGCTTTCTTACATACACCAACAGCTCTCTTATATACTCATGCAGCTCCACACACACAAACACTTATATATATATATATATATATATATATATATATATATGTACACTCATCCATCGTATACATTACCACATCTTGAAATTCCTTCCAGGAATGTGACTGATCACATGACCTGAAAGGTTCAATGGCCTAATAACAACTTTGTTTGATTGGGACCCTATCCATGCCACCTCACATATCAGGAGTGTCGTTCTTCTTTTCATAAAGAGGTCCAAAGGGCTAGTCTTGCAGAAGTTTTTTCAGCTACACAGGATGCGCAACATCCGTGCAAGTCCTGGTGACTTTCTCCCCTGCACTGCACCGATCAGATAGATCAGTGTGGGGCAGGAGAAAGGAGAACAGGTTCTTTCAGTGATCATGAAGGATGCTGTCAGTGTTTTCCTCCATCAGAATAAGCAGCCTCTAGACTGTAAGAACACACACATTTAAACATCATTTTGATTGTCTAAAATTTACTGCAGCTAAAAATTACATTTGGTTTACAATGCATTTTGCCAGATATGTTGTCACTTGTCAAAGCTAAGAATTTTACATGCTGGGTTTTTTTATGGCACATTTAGCACTGATAAGTTGTCACACTCTTGCTTAATATGTTAACATTCTGTCTGTAAACTGTATATGCATAGCTACCTTTTTGAAGCAATATTGAGATTTACTTAAGAACGTGGGGCCCAATAAATACCATCAATGGTGCCCAGTCCAAGAGATGGTGGATCCTATAGGTAAACACCACCTCATCATGCACTAAAACTTACTAAAAAAAAAAAAGATGTGAAGTTCACACATATAGAAAATGGACATTTTGTGAATACATATTACACGTATTGTAAAATAGATAGAGCTCATATGTAGAGTTTGTTTGATAAACTTTCCTACTACTTTGTCTAAATTAGAAGCAAATTGGTTGAACATTACTTCTACCTAAAATGGCAGAAAACGCACCTATCTTGGTGATGGACAGGACAGCTAGAGGGGATATGGAGGAGGCTGTTATTTTTTTTTTAATAGGTGTACTTTCACCAATTTGCTGATAATTCATTGAAAGTAGATGATCGGTACAATTGCTGCCAATGCATTTTTTAAAGCTGTATTGTCATGAGTCAAATTTGATCATGTTAGGTTCTTGCATAGGTCCTATAGCATTGATAAGTTTCCACCCTCTTTCCTACATACACACATCTCTCCTGCATACACACAACTCTACTACTATCACACACGCAATTTTCCGAAATACACACACAACTCTCCTCCATACACAAACACAGTTCTAACACATATAGCTTTTCTACAGCTTTGAAGTATGCACTCACACCTCTGTTACATACACGCACTGTTTTGCTACATACTTGTACACAGCTTTCTTACATACACCAACAGCTCTCTTATATACTCATGCAGCTCCACACACACAAACACTTATATATATATATATATATATATATATATGTACACTCATCCATCGTATACATTACCACATCTTGAAATTCCTTCCAGGAATGTGACTGATCACATGACCTGAAAGGTTCAATGGCTAATCAACAACTTTGTTTGATTGGGACCCTATCCATGCCACCTCACATATCAGGAGTGTCGTTCTTCTTTTCATAAAGAGGTCCAAGGGCTAGTCTTGCAGAAGTTTTTTCAGCTACACAGGATGCGCAACATCCGTGCAAGTCCTGGTGACTTTCTCCCCTGCACTGCACCGATCAGATAGATCAGTGTGGGGCAGGAGAAAGGAGAACAGTTCTTTCAGTGATCATGAAGGATGCTGTCAGTGTTTTCCTCCATCAGAATAAGCAGCCTCTAGACTGTAAGAAACACACACATTTTAACATCATTTTGATTGTCTAAAATTTACTGCAGCTAAAAATTACATTTGGTTTACAATGCATTTTGCCAGATATGTTGTCACTTGTCAAAGCTAAGAATTTTACATGCTGGGTTTTTTTATGGCACATTTAGCACTGATAAGTTGTCACACTCTTGCTTAATATGTTAACATTCTGTCTGTAAACTGTATATGCATAGCTACCTTTTTGAAGCAATATTGAGATTTACTTAAGAACGTGGGGCCCAATAAATACCATCAATGGTGCCCAGTCCAAGAGATGGTGGATCCTATAGGTAAACACCACCTCATCATGCACTAAAACTTACTAAAAAAAAAAAAGATGTGAAGTTCACACATATAGAAAATGGACATTTTGTGAATACATATTACACGTATTGTAAAATAGATAGAGCTCATATGTAGAGTTTGTTTGATAAACTTTCCTACTACTTTGTCTAAATTAGAAGCAAATTGGTTGAACATTACTTCTACCTAAAATGGCAGAAAACGCACCTATCTTGGTGATGGACAGGACAGCTAGAGGGGATATGGAGGAGGCTGTTATTTTTTTTTTAATAGGTGTACTTTCACCAATTTGCTGATAATTCATTGAAAGTAGATGATCGGTACAATTGCTGCCAATGCATTTTTTAAAGCTGTATTGTCATGAGTCAAATTTGATCATGTTAGGTTCTTGCATAGGTCCTATAGCATTGATAAGTTTCCACCCTCTTTCCTACATACACACATCTCTCCTGCATACACACAACTCTACTACTATCACACACGCAATTTTCCGAAATACACACACAACTCTCCTCCATACACAAACACAGTTCTAACACATATAGCTTTTCTACAGCTTTGAAGTATGCACTCACACCTCTGTTACATACACGCACTGTTTTGCTACATACTTGTACACAGCTTTCTTACATACACCAACAGCTCTCTTATATACTCATGCAGCTCCACACACACAAACACTTATATATATATATATATATATATATATATATGTACACTCATCCATCGTATACATTACCACATCTTGAAATTCCTTCCAGGAATGTGACTGATCACATGACCTGAAAGGTTCAATGGCTAATCAACAACTTTGTTTGATTGGGACCCTATCCATGCCACCTCACATATCAGGAGTGTCGTTCTTCTTTTCATAAAGAGGTCCAAGGGCTAGTCTTGCAGAAGTTTTTTCAGCTACACAGGATGCGCAACATCCGTGCAAGTCCTGGTGACTTTCTCCCCTGCACTGCACCGATCAGATAGATCAGTGTGGGGCAGGAGAAAGGAGAACAGTTCTTTCAGTGATCATGAAGGATGCTGTCAGTGTTTTCCTCCATCAGAATAAGCAGCCTCTAGACTGTAAGAAACACACACATTTTAACATCATTTTGATTGTCTAAAATTTACTGCAGCTAAAAATTACATTTGGTTTACAATGCATTTTGCCAGATATGTTGTCACTTGTCAAAGCTAAGAATTTTACATGCTGGGTTTTTTTATGGCACATTTAGCACTGATAAGTTGTCACACTCTTGCTTAATATGTTAACATTCTGTCTGTAAACTGTATATGCATAGCTACCTTTTTGAAGCAATATTGAGATTTACTTAAGAACGTGGGGCCCAATAAATACCATCAATGGTGCCCAGTCCAAGAGATGGTGGATCCTATAGGTAAACACCACCTCATCATGCACTAAAACTTACTAAAAAAAAAAAAGATGTGAAGTTCACACATATAGAAAATGGACATTTTGTGAATACATATTACACGTATTGTAAAATAGATAGAGCTCATATGTAGAGTTTGTTTGATAAACTTTCCTACTACTTTGTCTAAATTAGAAGCAAATTGGTTGAACATTACTTCTACCTAAAATGGCAGAAAACGCACCTATCTTGGTGATGGACAGGACAGCTAGAGGGGATATGGAGGAGGCTGTTATTTTTTTTTTAATAGGTGTACTTTCACCAATTTGCTGATAATTCATTGAAAGTAGATGATCGGTACAATTGCTGCCAATGCATTTTTTAAAGCTGTATTGTCATGAGTCAAATTTGATCATGTTAGGTTCTTGCATAGGTCCTATAGCATTGATAAGTTTCCACCCTCTTTCCTACATACACACATCTCTCCTGCATACACACAACTCTACTACTATCACACACGCAATTTTCCGAAATACACACACAACTCTCCTCCATACACAAACACAGTTCTAACACATATAGCTTTTCTACAGCTTTGAAGTATGCACTCACACCTCTGTTACATACACGCACTGTTTTGCTACATACTTGTACACAGCTTTCTTACATACACCAACAGCTCTCTTATATACTCATGCAGCTCCACACACACAAACACTTATATATATATATATATATATATATATATATATACACTCATCCATCGTATACATTACCACATCTTGAAATTCCTTCCAGGAATGTGACTGATCACATGACCTGAAAGGTTCAATGGCTAATCAACAACTTTGTTTGATTGGGACCCTATCCATGCCACCTCACATATCAGGAGTGTCGTTCTTCTTTTCATAAAGAGGTCCAAGGGCTAGTCTTGCAGAAGTTTTTTCAGCTACACAGGATGCGCAACATCCGTGCAAGTCCTGGTGACTTTCTCCCCTGCACTGCACCGATCAGATAGATCAGTGTGGGGCAGGAGAAAGGAGAACAGTTCTTTCAGTGATCATGAAGGATGCTGTCAGTGTTTTCCTCCATCAGAATAAGCAGCCTCTAGACTGTAAGAAACACACACATTTTAACATCATTTTGATTGTCTAAAATTTACTGCAGCTAAAAATTACATTTGGTTTACAATGCATTTTGCCAGATATGTTGTCACTTGTCAAAGCTAAGAATTTTACATGCTGGGTTTTTTTATGGCACATTTAGCACTGATAAGTTGTCACACTCTTGCTTAATATGTTAACATTCTGTCTGTAAACTGTATATGCATAGCTACCTTTTTGAAGCAATATTGAGATTTACTTAAGAACGTGGGGCCCAATAAATACCATCAATGGTGCCCAGTCCAAGAGATGGTGGATCCTATAGGTAAACACCACCTCATCATGCACTAAAACTTACTAAAAAAAAAAAAGATGTGAAGTTCACACATATAGAAAATGGACATTTTGTGAATACATATTACACGTATTGTAAAATAGATAGAGCTCATATGTAGAGTTTGTTTGATAAACTTTCCTACTACTTTGTCTAAATTAGAAGCAAATTGGTTGAACATTACTTCTACCTAAAATGGCAGAAAACGCACCTATCTTGGTGATGGACAGGACAGCTAGAGGGGATATGGAGGAGGCTGTTATTTTTTTTTTAATAGGTGTACTTTCACCAATTTGCTGATAATTCATTGAAAGTAGATGATCGGTACAATTGCTGCCAATGCATTTTTTAAAGCTGTATTGTCATGAGTCAAATTTGATCATGTTAGGTTCTTGCATAGGTCCTATAGCATTGATAAGTTTCCACCCTCTTTCCTACATACACACATCTCTCCTGCATACACACAACTCTACTACTATCACACACGCAATTTTCCGAAATACACACACAACTCTCCTCCATACACAAACACAGTTCTAACACATATAGCTTTTCTACAGCTTTGAAGTATGCACTCACACCTCTGTTACATACACGCACTGTTTTGCTACATACTTGTACACAGCTTTCTTACATACACCAACAGCTCTCTTATATACTCATGCAGCTCCACACACACAAACACTTATATATATATATATATATATATATATATGTACACTCATCCATCGTATACATTACCACATCTTGAAATTCCTTCCAGGAATGTGACTGATCACATGACCTGAAAGGTTCAATGGCTAATCAACAACTTTGTTTGATTGGGACCCTATCCATGCCACCTCACATATCAGGAGTGTCGTTCTTCTTTTCATAAAGAGGTCCAAGGGCTAGTCTTGCAGAAGTTTTTTCAGCTACACAGGATGCGCAACATCCGTGCAAGTCCTGGTGACTTTCTCCCCTGCACTGCACCGATCAGATAGATCAGTGTGGGGCAGGAGAAAGGAGAACAGTTCTTTCAGTGATCATGAAGGATGCTGTCAGTGTTTTCCTCCATCAGAATAAGCAGCCTCTAGACTGTAAGAAACACACACATTTTAACATCATTTTGATTGTCTAAAATTTACTGCAGCTAAAAATTACATTTGGTTTACAATGCATTTTGCCAGATATGTTGTCACTTGTCAAAGCTAAGAATTTTACATGCTGGGTTTTTTTATGGCACATTTAGCACTGATAAGTTGTCACACTCTTGCTTAATATGTTAACATTCTGTCTGTAAACTGTATATGCATAGCTACCTTTTTGAAGCAATATTGAGATTTACTTAAGAACGTGGGGCCCAATAAATACCATCAATGGTGCCCAGTCCAAGAGATGGTGGATCCTATAGGTAAACACCACCTCATCATGCACTAAAACTTACTAAAAAAAAAAAAGATGTGAAGTTCACACATATAGAAAATGGACATTTTGTGAATACATATTACACGTATTGTAAAATAGATAGAGCTCATATGTAGAGTTTGTTTGATAAACTTTCCTACTACTTTGTCTAAATTAGAAGCAAATTGGTTGAACATTACTTCTACCTAAAATGGCAGAAAACGCACCTATCTTGGTGATGGACAGGACAGCTAGAGGGGATATGGAGGAGGCTGTTATTTTTTTTTTAATAGGTGTACTTTCACCAATTTGCTGATAATTCATTGAAAGTAGATGATCGGTACAATGATCGGTACAATTGCTGCCAATGCATTTTTTAAAGCTGTATTGTCATGAGTCAAATTTGATCATGTTAGGTTCTTGCATAGGTCCTATAGCATTGATAAGTTTCCACCCTCTTTCCTACATACACACATCTCTCCTGCATACACACAACTCTACTACTATCACACACGCAATTTTCCGAAATACACACACAACTCTCCTCCATACACAAACACAGTTCTAACACATATAGCTTTTCTACAGCTTTGAAGTATGCACTCACACCTCTGTTACATACACGCACTGTTTTGCTACATACTTGTACACAGCTTTCTTACATACACCAACAGCTCTCTTATATACTCATGCAGCTCCACACACACAAACACTTATATATATATATATATATATATATGTACACTCATCCATCGTATACATTACCACATCTTGAAATTCCTTCCAGGAATGTGACTGATCACATGACCTGAAAGGTTCAATGGCTAATCAACAACTTTGTTTGATTGGGACCCTATCCATGCCACCTCACATATCAGGAGTGTCGTTCTTCTTTTCATAAAGAGGTCCAAGGGCTAGTCTTGCAGAAGTTTTTTCAGCTACACAGGATGCGCAACATCCGTGCAAGTCCTGGTGACTTTCTCCCCTGCACTGCACCGATCAGATAGATCAGTGTGGGGCAGGAGAAAGGAGAACAGTTCTTTCAGTGATCATGAAGGATGCTGTCAGTGTTTTCCTCCATCAGAATAAGCAGCCTCTAGACTGTAAGAAACACACACATTTTAACATCATTTTGATTGTCTAAAATTTACTGCAGCTAAAAATTACATTTGGTTTACAATGCATTTTGCCAGATATGTTGTCACTTGTCAAAGCTAAGAATTTTACATGCTGGGTTTTTTTATGGCACATTTAGCACTGATAAGTTGTCACACTCTTGCTTAATATGTTAACATTCTGTCTGTAAACTGTATATGCATAGCTACCTTTTTGAAGCAATATTGAGATTTACTTAAGAACGTGGGGCCCAATAAATACCATCAATGGTGCCCAGTCCAAGAGATGGTGGATCCTATAGGTAAACACCACCTCATCATGCACTAAAACTTACTAAAAAAAAAAAAGATGTGAAGTTCACACATATAGAAAATGGACATTTTGTGAATACATATTACACAGTATTGTAAAATAGATAGAGCTCATATGTAGAGTTTGTTTGATAAACTTTCCTACTACTTTGTCTAAATTAGAAGCAAATTGGTTGAACATTACTTCTACCTAAAATGGCAGAAAACGCACCTATCTTGGTGATGGACAGGACAGCTAGAGGGGATATGGAGGAGGCTGTTATTTTTTTTTTAATAGGTGTACTTTCACCAATTTGCTGATAATTCATTGAAAGTAGATGATCGGTACAATTGCTGCCAATGCATTTTTTAAAGCTGTATTGTCATGAGTCAAATTTGATCATGTTAGGTTCTTGCATAGGTCCTATAGCATTGATAAGTTTCCACCCTCTTTCCTACATACACACATCTCTCCTGCATACACACAACTCTACTACTATCACACACGCAATTTTCCGAAATACACACACAACTCTCCTCCATACACAAACACAGTTCTAACACATATAGCTTTTCTACAGCTTTGAAGTATGCACTCACACCTCTGTTACATACACGCACTGTTTTGCTACATACTTGTACACAGCTTTCTTACATACACCAACAGCTCTCTTATATACTCATGCAGCTCCACACACACAAACACTTATATATATATATATATATATATATGTACACTCATCCATCGTATACATTACCACATCTTGAAATTCCTTCCAGGAATGTGACTGATCACATGACCTGAAAGGTTCAATGGCTAATCAACAACTTTGTTTGATTGGGACCCTATCCATGCCACCTCACATATCAGGAGTGTCGTTCTTCTTTTCATAAAGAGGTCCAAGGGCTAGTCTTGCAGAAGTTTTTTCAGCTACACAGGATGCGCAACATCCGTGCAAGTCCTGGTGACTTTCTCCCCTGCACTGCACCGATCAGATAGATCAGTGTGGGGCAGGAGAAAGGAGAACAGTTCTTTCAGTGATCATGAAGGATGCTGTCAGTGTTTTCCTCCATCAGAATAAGCAGCCTCTAGACTGTAAGAAACACACACATTTTAACATCATTTTGATTGTCTAAAATTTACTGCAGCTAAAAATTACATTTGGTTTACAATGCATTTTGCCAGATATGTTGTCACTTGTCAAAGCTAAGAATTTTACATGCTGGGTTTTTTTATGGCACATTTAGCACTGATAAGTTGTCACACTCTTGCTTAATATGTTAACATTCTGTCTGTAAACTGTATATGCATAGCTACCTTTTTGAAGCAATATTGAGATTTACTTAAGAACGTGGGGCCCAATAAATACCATCAATGGTGCCCAGTCCAAGAGATGGTGGATCCTATAGGTAAACACCACCTCATCATGCACTAAAACTTACTAAAAAAAAAAAAGATGTGAAGTTCACACATATAGAAAATGGACATTTTGTGAATACATATTACACGTATTGTAAAATAGATAGAGCTCATATGTAGAGTTTGTTTGATAAACTTTCCTACTACTTTGTCTAAATTAGAAGCAAATTGGTTGAACATTACTTCTACCTAAAATGGCAGAAAACGCACCTATCTTGGTGATGGACAGGACAGCTAGAGGGGATATGGAGGAGGCTGTTATTTTTTTTTTAATAGGTGTACTTTCACCAATTTGCTGATAATTCATTGAAAGTAGATGATCGGTACAATTGCTGCCAATGCATTTTTTAAAGCTGTATTGTCATGAGTCAAATTTGATCATGTTAGGTTCTTGCATAGGTCCTATAGCATTGATAAGTTTCCACCCTCTTTCCTACATACACACATCTCTCCTGCATACACACAACTCTACTACTATCACACACGCAATTTTCCGAAATACACACACAACTCTCCTCCATACACAAACACAGTTCTAACACATATAGCTTTTCTACAGCTTTGAAGTATGCACTCACACCTCTGTTACATACACGCACTGTTTTGCTACATACTTGTACACAGCTTTCTTACATACACCAACAGCTCTCTTATATACTCATGCAGCTCCACACACACAAACACTTATATATATATATATATATATATATATGTACACTCATCCATCGTATACATTACCACATCTTGAAATTCCTTCCAGGAATGTGACTGATCACATGACCTGAAAGGTTCAATGGCTAATCAACAACTTTGTTTGATTGGGACCCTATCCATGCCACCTCACATATCAGGAGTGTCGTTCTTCTTTTCATAAAGAGGTCCAAGGGCTAGTCTTGCAGAAGTTTTTTCAGCTACACAGGATGCGCAACATCCGTGCAAGTCCTGGTGACTTTCTCCCCTGCACTGCACCGATCAGATAGATCAGTGTGGGGCAGGAGAAAGGAGAACAGTTCTTTCAGTGATCATGAAGGATGCTGTCAGTGTTTTCCTCCATCAGAATAAGCAGCCTCTAGACTGTAAGAAACACACACATTTTAACATCATTTTGATTGTCTAAAATTTACTGCAGCTAAAAATTACATTTGGTTTACAATGCATTTTGCCAGATATGTTGTCACTTGTCAAAGCTAAGAATTTTACATGCTGGGTTTTTTTATGGCACATTTAGCACTGATAAGTTGTCACACTCTTGCTTAATATGTTAACATTCTGTCTGTAAACTGTATATGCATAGCTACCTTTTTGAAGCAATATTGAGATTTACTTAAGAACGTGGGGCCCAATAAATACCATCAATGGTGCCCAGTCCAAGAGATGGTGGATCCTATAGGTAAACACCACCTCATCATGCACTAAAACTTACTAAAAAAAAAAAAGATGTGAAGTTCACACATATAGAAAATGGACATTTTGTGAATACATATTACACGTATTGTAAAATAGATAGAGCTCATATGTAGAGTTTGTTTGATAAACTTTCCTACTACTTTGTCTAAATTAGAAGCAAATTGGTTGAACATTACTTCTACCTAAAATGGCAGAAAACGCACCTATCTTGGTGATGGACAGGACAGCTAGAGGGGATATGGAGGAGGCTGTTATTTTTTTTTTAATAGGTGTACTTTCACCAATTTGCTGATAATTCATTGAAAGTAGATGATCGGTACAATTGCTGCCAATGCATTTTTTAAAGCTGTATTGTCATGAGTCAAATTTGATCATGTTAGGTTCTTGCATAGGTCCTATAGCATTGATAAGTTTCCACCCTCTTTCCTACATACACACATCTCTCCTGCATACACACAACTCTACTACTATCACACACGCAATTTTCCGAAATACACACACAACTCTCCTCCATACACAAACACAGTTCTAACACATATAGCTTTTCTACAGCTTTGAAGTATGCACTCACACCTCTGTTACATACACGCACTGTTTTGCTACATACTTGTACACAGCTTTCTTACATACACCAACAGCTCTCTTATATACTCATGCAGCTCCACACACACAAACACTTATATATATATATATATATATATATATGTACACTCATCCATCGTATACATTACCACATCTTGAAATTCCTTCCAGGAATGTGACTGATCACATGACCTGAAAGGTTCAATGGCTAATCAACAACTTTGTTTGATTGGGACCCTATCCATGCCACCTCACATATCAGGAGTGTCGTTCTTCTTTTCATAAAGAGGTCCAAGGGCTAGTCTTGCAGAAGTTTTTTCAGCTACACAGGATGCGCAACATCCGTGCAAGTCCTGGTGACTTTCTCCCCTGCACTGCACCGATCAGATAGATCAGTGTGGGGCAGGAGAAAGGAGAACAGTTCTTTCAGTGATCATGAAGGATGCTGTCAGTGTTTTCCTCCATCAGAATAAGCAGCCTCTAGACTGTAAGAAACACACACATTTTAACATCATTTTGATTGTCTAAAATTTACTGCAGCTAAAAATTACATTTGGTTTACAATGCATTTTGCCAGATATGTTGTCACTTGTCAAAGCTAAGAATTTTACATGCTGGGTTTTTTTATGGCACATTTAGCACTGATAAGTTGTCACACTCTTGCTTAATATGTTAACATTCTGTCTGTAAACTGTATATGCATAGCTACCTTTTTGAAGCAATATTGAGATTTACTTAAGAACGTGGGGCCCAATAAATACCATCAATGGTGCCCAGTCCAAGAGATGGTGGATCCTATAGGTAAACACCACCTCATCATGCACTAAAACTTACTAAAAAAAAAAAAGATGTGAAGTTCACACATATAGAAAATGGACATTTTGTGAATACATATTACACGTATTGTAAAATAGATAGAGCTCATATGTAGAGTTTGTTTGATAAACTTTCCTACTACTTTGTCTAAATTAGAAGCAAATTGGTTGAACATTACTTCTACCTAAAATGGCAGAAAACGCACCTATCTTGGTGATGGACAGGACAGCTAGAGGGGATATGGAGGAGGCTGTTATTTTTTTTTTAATAGGTGTACTTTCACCAATTTGCTGATAATTCATTGAAAGTAGATGATCGGTACAATTGCTGCCAATGCATTTTTTAAAGCTGTATTGTCATGAGTCAAATTTGATCATGTTAGGTTCTTGCATAGGTCCTATAGCATTGATAAGTTTCCACCCTCTTTCCTACATACACACATCTCTCCTGCATACACACAACTCTACTACTATCACACACGCAATTTTCCGAAATACACACACAACTCTCCTCCATACACAAACACAGTTCTAACACATATAGCTTTTCTACAGCTTTGAAGTATGCACTCACACCTCTGTTACATACACGCACTGTTTTGCTACATACTTGTACACAGCTTTCTTACATACACCAACAGCTCTCTTATATACTCATGCAGCTCCACACACACAAACACTTATATATATATATATATATATATATATGTACACTCATCCATCGTATACATTACCACATCTTGAAATTCCTTCCAGGAATGTGACTGATCACATGACCTGAAAGGTTCAATGGCTAATCAACAACTTTGTTTGATTGGGACCCTATCCATGCCACCTCACATATCAGGAGTGTCGTTCTTCTTTTCATAAAGAGGTCCAAGGGCTAGTCTTGCAGAAGTTTTTTCAGCTACACAGGATGCGCAACATCCGTGCAAGTCCTGGTGACTTTCTCCCCTGCACTGCACCGATCAGATAGATCAGTGTGGGGCAGGAGAAAGGAGAACAGTTCTTTCAGTGATCATGAAGGATGCTGTCAGTGTTTTCCTCCATCAGAATAAGCAGCCTCTAGACTGTAAGAAACACACACATTTTAACATCATTTTGATTGTCTAAAATTTACTGCAGCTAAAAATTACATTTGGTTTACAATGCATTTTGCCAGATATGTTGTCACTTGTCAAAGCTAAGAATTTTACATGCTGGGTTTTTTTATGGCACATTTAGCACTGATAAGTTGTCACACTCTTGCTTAATATGTTAACATTCTGTCTGTAAACTGTATATGCATAGCTACCTTTTTGAAGCAATATTGAGATTTACTTAAGAACGTGGGGCCCAATAAATACCATCAATGGTGCCCAGTCCAAGAGATGGTGGATCCTATAGGTAAACACCACCTCATCATGCACTAAAACTTACTAAAAAAAAAAAAGATGTGAAGTTCACACATATAGAAAATGGACATTTTGTGAATACATATTACACGTATTGTAAAATAGATAGAGCTCATATGTAGAGTTTGTTTGATAAACTTTCCTACTACTTTGTCTAAATTAGAAGCAAATTGGTTGAACATTACTTCTACCTAAAATGGCAGAAAACGCACCTATCTTGGTGATGGACAGGACAGCTAGAGGGGATATGGAGGAGGCTGTTATTTTTTTTTTAATAGGTGTACTTTCACCAATTTGCTGATAATTCATTGAAAGTAGATGATCGGTACAATTGCTGCCAATGCATTTTTTAAAGCTGTATTGTCATGAGTCAAATTTGATCATGTTAGGTTCTTGCATAGGTCCTATAGCATTGATAAGTTTCCACCCTCTTTCCTACATACACACATCTCTCCTGCATACACACAACTCTACTACTATCACACACGCAATTTTCCGAAATACACACACAACTCTCCTCCATACACAAACACAGTTCTAACACATATAGCTTTTCTACAGCTTTGAAGTATGCACTCACACCTCTGTTACATACACGCACTGTTTTGCTACATACTTGTACACAGCTTTCTTACATACACCAACAGCTCTCTTATATACTCATGCAGCTCCACACACACAAACACTTATATATATATATATATATATATATATGTACACTCATCCATCGTATACATTACCACATCTTGAAATTCCTTCCAGGAATGTGACTGATCACATGACCTGAAAGGTTCAATGGCTAATCAACAACTTTGTTTGATTGGGACCCTATCCATGCCACCTCACATATCAGGAGTGTCGTTCTTCTTTTCATAAAGAGGTCCAAGGGCTAGTCTTGCAGAAGTTTTTTCAGCTACACAGGATGCGCAACATCCGTGCAAGTCCTGGTGACTTTCTCCCCTGCACTGCACCGATCAGATAGATCAGTGTGGGGCAGGAGAAAGGAGAACAGTTCTTTCAGTGATCATGAAGGATGCTGTCAGTGTTTTCCTCCATCAGAATAAGCAGCCTCTAGACTGTAAGAAACACACACATTTTAACATCATTTTGATTGTCTAAAATTTACTGCAGCTAAAAATTACATTTGGTTTACAATGCATTTTGCCAGATATGTTGTCACTTGTCAAAGCTAAGAATTTTACATGCTGGGTTTTTTTATGGCACATTTAGCACTGATAAGTTGTCACACTCTTGCTTAATATGTTAACATTCTGTCTGTAAACTGTATATGCATAGCTACCTTTTTGAAGCAATATTGAGATTTACTTAAGAACGTGGGGCCCAATAAATACCATCAATGGTGCCCAGTCCAAGAGATGGTGGATCCTATAGGTAAACACCACCTCATCATGCACTAAAACTTACTAAAAAAAAAAAAGATGTGAAGTTCACACATATAGAAAATGGACATTTTGTGAATACATATTACACGTATTGTAAAATAGATAGAGCTCATATGTAGAGTTTGTTTGATAAACTTTCCTACTACTTTGTCTAAATTAGAAGCAAATTGGTTGAACATTACTTCTACCTAAAATGGCAGAAAACGCACCTATCTTGGTGATGGACAGGACAGCTAGAGGGGATATGGAGGAGGCTGTTATTTTTTTTTTAATAGGTGTACTTTCACCAATTTGCTGATAATTCATTGAAAGTAGATGATCGGTACAATTGCTGCCAATGCATTTTTTAAAGCTGTATTGTCATGAGTCAAATTTGATCATGTTAGGTTCTTGCATAGGTCCTATAGCATTGATAAGTTTCCACCCTCTTTCCTACATACACACATCTCTCCTGCATACACACAACTCTACTACTATCACACACGCAATTTTCCGAAATACACACACAACTCTCCTCCATACACAAACACAGTTCTAACACATATAGCTTTTCTACAGCTTTGAAGTATGCACTCACACCTCTGTTACATACACGCACTGTTTTGCTACATACTTGTACACAGCTTTCTTACATACACCAACAGCTCTCTTATATACTCATGCAGCTCCACACACACAAACACTTATATATATATATATATATATATATATATGTACACTCATCCATCGTATACATTACCACATCTTGAAATTCCTTCCAGGAATGTGACTGATCACATGACCTGAAAGGTTCAATGGCTAATCAACAACTTTGTTTGATTGGGACCCTATCCATGCCACCTCACATATCAGGAGTGTCGTTCTTCTTTTCATAAAGAGGTCCAAGGGCTAGTCTTGCAGAAGTTTTTTCAGCTACACAGGATGCGCAACATCCGTGCAAGTCCTGGTGACTTTCTCCCCTGCACTGCACCGATCAGATAGATCAGTGTGGGGCAGGAGAAAGGAGAACAGTTCTTTCAGTGATCATGAAGGATGCTGTCAGTGTTTTCCTCCATCAGAATAAGCAGCCTCTAGACTGTAAGAAACACACACATTTTAACATCATTTTGATTGTCTAAAATTTACTGCAGCTAAAAATTACATTTGGTTTACAATGCATTTTGCCAGATATGTTGTCACTTGTCAAAGCTAAGAATTTTACATGCTGGGTTTTTTTATGGCACATTTAGCACTGATAAGTTGTCACACTCTTGCTTAATATGTTAACATTCTGTCTGTAAACTGTATATGCATAGCTACCTTTTTGAAGCAATATTGAGATTTACTTAAGAACGTGGGGCCCAATAAATACCATCAATGGTGCCCAGTCCAAGAGATGGTGGATCCTATAGGTAAACACCACCTCATCATGCACTAAAACTTACTAAAAAAAAAAAAGATGTGAAGTTCACACATATAGAAAATGGACATTTTGTGAATACATATTACACGTATTGTAAAATAGATAGAGCTCATATGTAGAGTTTGTTTGATAAACTTTCCTACTACTTTGTCTAAATTAGAAGCAAATTGGTTGAACATTACTTCTACCTAAAATGGCAGAAAACGCACCTATCTTGGTGATGGACAGGACAGCTAGAGGGGATATGGAGGAGGCTGTTATTTTTTTTTTAATAGGTGTACTTTCACCAATTTGCTGATAATTCATTGAAAGTAGATGATCGGTACAATTGCTGCCAATGCATTTTTTAAAGCTGTATTGTCATGAGTCAAATTTGATCATGTTAGGTTCTTGCATAGGTCCTATAGCATTGATAAGTTTCCACCCTCTTTCCTACATACACACATCTCTCCTGCATACACACAACTCTACTACTATCACACACGCAATTTTCCGAAATACACACACAACTCTCCTCCATACACAAACACAGTTCTAACACATATAGCTTTTCTACAGCTTTGAAGTATGCACTCACACCTCTGTTACATACACGCACTGTTTTGCTACATACTTGTACACAGCTTTCTTACATACACCAACAGCTCTCTTATATACTCATGCAGCTCCACACACACAAACACTTATATATATATATATATATATATATATGTACACTCATCCATCGTATACATTACCACATCTTGAAATTCCTTCCAGGAATGTGACTGATCACATGACCTGAAAGGTTCAATGGCTAATCAACAACTTTGTTTGATTGGGACCCTATCCATGCCACCTCACATATCAGGAGTGTCGTTCTTCTTTTCATAAAGAGGTCCAAGGGCTAGTCTTGCAGAAGTTTTTTCAGCTACACAGGATGCGCAACATCCGTGCAAGTCCTGGTGACTTTCTCCCCTGCACTGCACCGATCAGATAGATCAGTGTGGGGCAGGAGAAAGGAGAACAGTTCTTTCAGTGATCATGAAGGATGCTGTCAGTGTTTTCCTCCATCAGAATAAGCAGCCTCTAGACTGTAAGAAACACACACATTTTAACATCATTTTGATTGTCTAAAATTTACTGCAGCTAAAAATTACATTTGGTTTACAATGCATTTTGCCAGATATGTTGTCACTTGTCAAAGCTAAGAATTTTACATGCTGGGTTTTTTTATGGCACATTTAGCACTGATAAGTTGTCACACTCTTGCTTAATATGTTAACATTCTGTCTGTAAACTGTATATGCATAGCTACCTTTTTGAAGCAATATTGAGATTTACTTAAGAACGTGGGGCCCAATAAATACCATCAATGGTGCCCAGTCCAAGAGATGGTGGATCCTATAGGTAAACACCACCTCATCATGCACTAAAACTTACTAAAAAAAAAAAAGATGTGAAGTTCACACATATAGAAAATGGACATTTTGTGAATACATATTACACGTATTGTAAAATAGATAGAGCTCATATGTAGAGTTTGTTTGATAAACTTTCCTACTACTTTGTCTAAATTAGAAGCAAATTGGTTGAACATTACTTCTACCTAAAATGGCAGAAAACGCACCTATCTTGGTGATGGACAGGACAGCTAGAGGGGATATGGAGGAGGCTGTTATTTTTTTTTTAATAGGTGTACTTTCACCAATTTGCTGATAATTCATTGAAAGTAGATGATCGGTACAATTGCTGCCAATGCATTTTTTAAAGCTGTATTGTCATGAGTCAAATTTGATCATGTTAGGTTCTTGCATAGGTCCTATAGCATTGATAAGTTTCCACCCTCTTTCCTACATACACACATCTCTCCTGCATACACACAACTCTACTACTATCACACACGCAATTTTCCGAAATACACACACAACTCTCCTCCATACACAAACACAGTTCTAACACATATAGCTTTTCTACAGCTTTGAAGTATGCACTCACACCTCTGTTACATACACGCACTGTTTTGCTACATACTTGTACACAGCTTTCTTACATACACCAACAGCTCTCTTATATACTCATGCAGCTCCACACACACAAACACTTATATATATATATATATATATATATATATGTACACTCATCCATCGTATACATTACCACATCTTGAAATTCCTTCCAGGAATGTGACTGATCACATGACCTGAAAGGTTCAATGGCTAATCAACAACTTTGTTTGATTGGGACCCTATCCATGCCACCTCACATATCAGGAGTGTCGTTCTTCTTTTCATAAAGAGGTCCAAGGGCTAGTCTTGCAGAAGTTTTTTCAGCTACACAGGATGCGCAACATCCGTGCAAGTCCTGGTGACTTTCTCCCCTGCACTGCACCGATCAGATAGATCAGTGTGGGGCAGGAGAAAGGAGAACAGTTCTTTCAGTGATCATGAAGGATGCTGTCAGTGTTTTCCTCCATCAGAATAAGCAGCCTCTAGACTGTAAGAAACACACACATTTTAACATCATTTTGATTGTCTAAAATTTACTGCAGCTAAAAATTACATTTGGTTTACAATGCATTTTGCCAGATATGTTGTCACTTGTCAAAGCTAAGAATTTTACATGCTGGGTTTTTTTATGGCACATTTAGCACTGATAAGTTGTCACACTCTTGCTTAATATGTTAACATTCTGTCTGTAAACTGTATATGCATAGCTACCTTTTTGAAGCAATATTGAGATTTACTTAAGAACGTGGGGCCCAATAAATACCATCAATGGTGCCCAGTCCAAGAGATGGTGGATCCTATAGGTAAACACCACCTCATCATGCACTAAAACTTACTAAAAAAAAAAAAGATGTGAAGTTCACACATATAGAAAATGGACATTTTGTGAATACATATTACACGTATTGTAAAATAGATAGAGCTCATATGTAGAGTTTGTTTGATAAACTTTCCTACTACTTTGTCTAAATTAGAAGCAAATTGGTTGAACATTACTTCTACCTAAAATGGCAGAAAACGCACCTATCTTGGTGATGGACAGGACAGCTAGAGGGGATATGGAGGAGGCTGTTATTTTTTTTTTAATAGGTGTACTTTCACCAATTTGCTGATAATTCATTGAAAGTAGATGATCGGTACAATTGCTGCCAATGCATTTTTTAAAGCTGTATTGTCATGAGTCAAATTTGATCATGTTAGGTTCTTGCATAGGTCCTATAGCATTGATAAGTTTCCACCCTCTTTCCTACATACACACATCTCTCCTGCATACACACAACTCTACTACTATCACACACGCAATTTTCCGAAATACACACACAACTCTCCTCCATACACAAACACAGTTCTAACACATATAGCTTTTCTACAGCTTTGAAGTATGCACTCACACCTCTGTTACATACACGCACTGTTTTGCTACATACTTGTACACAGCTTTCTTACATACACCAACAGCTCTCTTATATACTCATGCAGCTCCACACACACAAACACTTATATATATATATATATATATATGTACACTCATCCATCGTATACATTACCACATCTTGAAATTCCTTCCAGGAATGTGACTGATCACATGACCTGAAAGGTTCAATGGCTAATCAACAACTTTGTTTGATTGGGACCCTATCCATGCCACCTCACATATCAGGAGTGTCGTTCTTCTTTTCATAAAGAGGTCCAAGGGCTAGTCTTGCAGAAGTTTTTTCAGCTACACAGGATGCGCAACATCCGTGCAAGTCCTGGTGACTTTCTCCCCTGCACTGCACCGATCAGATAGATCAGTGTGGGGCAGGAGAAAGGAGAACAGTTCTTTCAGTGATCATGAAGGATGCTGTCAGTGTTTTCCTCCATCAGAATAAGCAGCCTCTAGACTGTAAGAAACACACACATTTTAACATCATTTTGATTGTCTAAAATTTACTGCAGCTAAAAATTACATTTGGTTTACAATGCATTTTGCCAGATATGTTGTCACTTGTCAAAGCTAAGAATTTTACATGCTGGGTTTTTTTATGGCACATTTAGCACTGATAAGTTGTCACACTCTTGCTTAATATGTTAACATTCTGTCTGTAAACTGTATATGCATAGCTACCTTTTTGAAGCAATATTGAGATTTACTTAAGAACGTGGGGCCCAATAAATACCATCAATGGTGCCCAGTCCAAGAGATGGTGGATCCTATAGGTAAACACCACCTCATCATGCACTAAAACTTACTAAAAAAAAAAAAGATGTGAAGTTCACACATATAGAAAATGGACATTTTGTGAATACATATTACACGTATTGTAAAATAGATAGAGCTCATATGTAGAGTTTGTTTGATAAACTTTCCTACTACTTTGTCTAAATTAGAAGCAAATTGGTTGAACATTACTTCTACCTAAAATGGCAGAAAACGCACCTATCTTGGTGATGGACAGGACAGCTAGAGGGGATATGGAGGAGGCTGTTATTTTTTTTTTAATAGGTGTACTTTCACCAATTTGCTGATAATTCATTGAAAGTAGATGATCGGTACAATTGCTGCCAATGCATTTTTTAAAGCTGTATTGTCATGAGTCAAATTTGATCATGTTAGGTTCTTGCATATGTCCTATAGCATTGATAAGTTTCCACCCTCTTTCCTACATACACACATCTCTCCTGCATACACACAACTCTACTACTATCACACACGCAATTTTCCGAAATACACACACAACTCTCCTCCATACACAAACACAGTTCTAACACATATAGCTTTTCTACAGCTTTGAAGTATGCACTCACACCTCTGTTACATACACGCACTGTTTTGCTACATACTTGTACACAGCTTTCTTACATACACCAACAGCTCTCTTATATACTCATGCAGCTCCACACACACAAACACTTATATATATATATATATATATATATATATGTACACTCATCCATCGTATACATTACCACATCTTGAAATTCCTTCCAGGAATGTGACTGATCACATGACCTGAAAGGTTCAATGGCTAATCAACAACTTTGTTTGATTGGGACCCTATCCATGCCACCTCACATATCAGGAGTGTCGTTCTTCTTTTCATAAAGAGGTCCAAGGGCTAGTCTTGCAGAAGTTTTTTCAGCTACACAGGATGCGCAACATCCGTGCAAGTCCTGGTGACTTTCTCCCCTGCACTGCACCGATCAGATAGATCAGTGTGGGGCAGGAGAAAGGAGAACAGTTCTTTCAGTGATCATGAAGGATGCTGTCAGTGTTTTCCTCCATCAGAATAAGCAGCCTCTAGACTGTAAGAAACACACACATTTTAACATCATTTTGATTGTCTAAAATTTACTGCAGCTAAAAATTACATTTGGTTTACAATGCATTTTGCCAGATATGTTGTCACTTGTCAAAGCTAAGAATTTTACATGCTGGGTTTTTTTATGGCACATTTAGCACTGATAAGTTGTCACACTCTTGCTTAATATGTTAACATTCTGTCTGTAAACTGTATATGCATAGCTACCTTTTTGAAGCAATATTGAGATTTACTTAAGAACGTGGGGCCCAATAAATACCATCAATGGTGCCCAGTCCAAGAGATGGTGGATCCTATAGGTAAACACCACCTCATCATGCACTAAAACTTACTAAAAAAAAAAAAAGATGTGAAGTTCACACATATAGAAAATGGACATTTTGTGAATACATATTACACGTATTGTAAAATAGATAGAGCTCATATGTAGAGTTTGTTTGATAAACTTTCCTACTACTTTGTCTAAATTAGAAGCAAATTGGTTGAACATTACTTCTACCTAAAATGGCAGAAAACGCACCTATCTTGGTGATGGACAGGACAGCTAGAGGGGATATGGAGGAGGCTGTTATTTTTTTTTTAATAGGTGTACTTTCACCAATTTGCTGATAATTCATTGAAAGTAGATGATCGGTACAATTGCTGCCAATGCATTTTTTAAAGCTGTATTGTCATGAGTCAAATTTGATCATGTTAGGTTCTTGCATAGGTCCTATAGCATTGATAAGTTTCCACCCTCTTTC